>NW_028244272.1:0-10480 GCF_964263255.1 Lissotriton vulgaris | reverse complement strand
TATATATATATATATATATATATATATATATATATATATATATATATATATATATATATATATATATTCTGCTCCCAATTCCTTCGATTCTGAAAGAAATGTCCGCACTCACAGGGGTAGATTTCATGAGGTTGTTTATTTGCCACAAACAACAGACAGACGCGTTCGCGGTTCGGCAAAGTGCCTTCTTCGATGTCACTAGCCATTAGACATCGACATGTATATATATATATATATATATGCTTACACTCTCCGCGGCTCATTTCAGGGGGAACCGCCCGTAGTCTGGTGGCGCATCATGCTGGCAGAGCCCCGCCAGATGTTCAATTTCCAAATAACATCCAAGTTCTAACGCACTCTCAGAAGCCAGGATTGTACACAGTGTTGCTTTATTGCTGTTACGCGTTTCGGAAGCTTTTGCTCCCTTGCTCACAAGTGTGAGCAAGGGAGCAAAACCTTCCGAAACACGTAACAGCAATAAAGCAACACTGTGTACAATCATTGCTTCTGAGAGTGCGTTAGAACTTGGATGTTATTTGGAAATATATATATATATATATATATATATATATATATATATATATATATATATATATATATATATATATATATATATCACCTACTGGCGTTCGCCAGTAGGTATATATAGTTAGGATAAATTCCCTATGGGACTTTTGAAAATTCTATGTCTAATAACTTTGGCGTTTGTGGATGGAATCGGCTGAAATTTTCAGGAAAATGGCACATTTTGTTTCTGAGCAGCTCCTGAAAATTTGGTGGGGTTTCGTCAAGGGGGGGCTGAGAAAAAAGGGGGGTCCCAAAACGCGTTTTTTGCATTGAGTTTTCCATAGGGCGGTTGGACTCACTTTTAGCTCGAACGGCTGAATGGATTTGCACGAAACTTGGCAAAATTGTAGGGACTGTTAGCCCGATGTGCCTTTGCTAGGTCTCAATATATGTGCTCCAGTAGTTTTTGAGAAATTAACGTTTAAATCAAGATATATATCTGTAACAGCGCTCTGGGCAGCGATCCGGTCCGCTTACTTTTCGCTTATCGGAACTTTGCGCGCAGAAAGCTGATTGGCTCTCCGGTGTCTGTCAACATTCTAAACAGTCCGGAGCGGCCGCCATCTTGTCTCTCGGTAGGATCGAGAGAGAAGAAGAGGTGAAAAACGAAGGGTGAATTTAATGAAAGGGGGCAAGGTATCCCCCTCTTGACCCCCTAGGAATGTTGTTGGGGTTATTAAAGGGACCCGTGGGGAAAAGAAAAAAAAAATGATTTTTCACGGTAGAAGCGCTTCACGGGCCGCGAACTGGGCCGCAAACTGGTAGCGAAACGGGAATTCGCCATTTTGTGCTTCGTAAATTAAATTACTAGTTATAAGTGGGTACGGGAGACGTATCCTAATCCCCTATGTTTCCTGAGGGTGGGTGAGGAGGCTGATATATGTTGATACATCTCTTCCAGCGGCTGTGCGTGAGCTTTTTTTTTTTTTTTGCTGCGTGACAGTCCGGAGCGGCCGCCATCTTGTCTCTCGGTAGGATCGAGAGAGAAGAAAAGGTGAAAAACTAAGGGGGAATTTAATGAAAGGGGGCAAGGTATCCCCCTCTTGACCCCCTAGGAATGTTGTTGGGGTTATTAAAGGGTCCCGTGGGGAAAATAAAAAAAAAATGATTTTTCACGGTAGAAGCGCTTCACGGGCCGCGAACTGGGCCGCAAACTGGTAGCGAAACGGGAATTCGCCATTTTGTGCTTCGATAATTAAAGTACTAGGTATAAGGGGGTGCGGGAGACATATCCTAATCCCCTATGTTTCCTGAGGGTGGCTGAGGAGGCTGATATATGTTGATATATCTCTTCCAGCGGCTGCGCCATCTTGCCTTTTTTCGAATGCCACAATTTTGTCGTGCACGGCAGCCATTTTAGATGCCAGGCTGGTCCCAGGCTATCACCTACCCCTGCGGATGTAGTTTATGGCCCCAGCTGTAGAGAATTCAGACATGCCAATCCTCCTGATTCAGGCGTGTGAGTACTGATTTCAGTGCTAGTCTCCCGCCTCCCGATTTCTGCAAGCAAAAACCCGGGGGCATATTACTAACAACTAGCGATAATTTTTGTCTATAACTTGTTTAGAGACAAAAATTATCGCCGCACATCGGCGATTTTTATCGCAGATAAACCTTGCTATTATCGCAGAAAAGTCAGCGATATTCATGTATTATCGACCTAATGCTCTTAGCCATGTTATCCACCTCCCATTGGATAACATGGCTAAAACCTGCTCAGGGCAGGTGTTAGCTTTTGGAGATATTCGCGCTTAGTGCGAATATCTCCAAAAGTTGGTAATAGAAGGTAGCGATGTTAGGGACTGTTTCCAGTCGCTAACATCTTGGCACGCCACTTTGCATGTCATTAGTGATAAGTATCACTGACATGCAAAGCCGGGCCCAAGATGGTCGCTATCTCCTTTTAGGTGTCACTAACTGGTGTTAGCGACAGCTTGATAATAGGGAAATAATTTTATCTCCGCTTTCATGGTTTTTAAAGCCAAAAAAGCGGAGATAAACCCCCTTGCTAATATGCCCCACGATTCCTTGGGGGTTTCAGCTGATAGGGCTTGGTATTGTGTTACATGGTAATTTTTCCATGAAACGTCAGAGGGTCGATGTAGGGGTTCTAGAAGAGGTGATAAACCATTTAAGCCTCATGAACAAGCGCATGGTCTTTTAAAGATTTCTGAAGTACTCGGGGCGGCGGTGTGTGTGTGCCCTCTTTCAGGAGCGGGCGGGGGGGCACTGCCAGCAACTTGCCAGGTCAGGTAGTGTTCAACACGTGCATCACCCTTTCTCTGCTTGCTATTGCGCTCCATGCTTCGGAAAGGTAAGAAAAAGAACGTGCATTTGAGTTTGAAATGTCCGATCCTGCAGCAGCACACTTCCAAAGCCCACACATGACAATAACCCGATTCAAGGCCCCATTCACCCGTTTTTCAAAAAATAGATAACACTCCAACAAAGTAAGGTTATAAAACTTTATTAACTTTTAACGATAATGAACAGAACAAAAACTAAAAACATTTAAACATTTATTAACACAAAAAGCAACAATGGTTAGAAGCTGTCTTTTGTGCGAATAGTCCCAAGGCAGCACAACGTGCAGAGTTCTGGACGGCACCCAGGTGATGTCGCCTGGGTGCCGCACTGGTTTAGGGATCCTACAATGCTGCTCCGAAAATTGGCGTGGGGCGTCCCGGGTGGGGCGGGGGGAGGCCTCGTCAGTAGCGGTCTGTTGTGCGAATAGTCCCAAGGCAGCACAACGTGCAGAGTTCTGGACGGCACCCAGGTGATGTCGCCTGGGTGCCGCACTGGTTTAGGGATCCTACAATGCAGCACAGAAAAACAGCGTGGGGCGTCCCGGGTGGTGCGGGGGGAGGCCTCGTCAGTAGCGGTCTGTGTCCAGTGTCACATGGCTGACACAACATGTACGACAGGCACCCAGGTGATGTCCAGTAAACTGCCGCACTGGTTTTGGTATCCTACAATGCTGCTCCAAAAATTGGCGTGCGGCGGCCCGGGGGTGGGGGGGAGGCGGCGTGAACGGGCCTCCCCAGGTGGCGGCCATTCAGCTGTTTACCGCCCGCTCTTGCGACTACAGCGTCTCGCTCACCATGTAGTTGAGTTGTTCCCACTCTTGCGGTGCAGCGATAGGCGGCTGCCACATGACTCTTAAAATGGCGGACGGCTCTTCGGTTTTGGGCCTGGTCCACTGAAATGGCCCTGGGACACCTTGGAAGTCGGATGCTTGCCTGCTAGGGCTTGGGCTCCATTCTCGAAAAGCGTCCCCTCAGCCGTGAAGATTGTATAAAAGTCTTGGGGGCTCCCAACTCCCGCAGGCTTTCGGTGGGGAGCGGCTGCCATGATCGCTCGCGGAATGACCACGACGGAGCCACGAGATGGTGGTGCTCTCATGCTGACGCCAGCTTCAGTCTGAATGATCCAGAAACAAGGTGGGGCTTTCATCGTTTGGGAAAAAAAAATGTTCTAAACCAATGAAAAGTGTTATTTTTAGGTCATATGACCAAGCCTTCCATCTTTAGGAAACCAAAAGTAAAATGAACCAATGAAAAGTTTTATAAACAAGTCACATGACCTGTTATGCGACATAGGGCTACAAAAAGCGTAGAAAATCCGTTGGCACGTGAGGCGGCGTCAGTAGCGGACCGATGTGCGAATAGGCCGAAGGCAGCACAACGCGCCGAGATCCGGATGGCACCGAGGTGGTGTCCAGCAAATTGCCGCACTGGTGTGGCCATCCTACAATGCTGCGCCGAAAGACGGCGTGTCCAGCTGAATTGCGGTCACTGTTGCGGTACAGTGACTCGAACGCGCCGAGATCCGGATGGCGCCGAGGTGGTGTCCAGCAAATTGCCGTACTGGTGTGGCCATCCTACAATGCTGCGCCGAAAGACGGCGTGTTCAGCTGAGTTCCGGTCACTCTTCCGGCACAGTGACTCGAACGCGCTGAGATCCGGATGGCACCGAGGTGGTGTCCAGCAAGTGGCTGCACTGGTGTGGCCATCCTACAATGCTGCGCCGGAAGTCGGCGTGGGGTGCCCCGTTGGCTTATGAGGTGATGTCAGTAGTGGACTGATGTGTGAATAGGTCGGAACCAGCACAAGGCGCCAAGATCCGAATGGCAAGTCCTGGATGTTGAGTGCCTCAGTTGAGATTTCTGAGCAGTGCTTGTAGAACTGTCTGAAGCTTATTTGCACCTGCTGCAGCTTCACTAGGTCCGGCGGAACTTGTTGCCTTTTCCTTTGTGCTTCTTTTCCTACAATGCGTTTCTTCTGAAGACACGACCAGGTCCCTGAATGTGTGCAGGGGGACGCTATTGAATGAATGAACGCGCCGAGATCTGGATGGCACCGAGGTGGTGTCCATCAAATTGCCGCACTGGTGTGTCCATCCTACAATGCTGCGCCGAAAGTCGGCGTGGGGTGCCCCGTTGGTTTATGAGGTGATGTCAGTAGCGGACCGATGTGTGAATAGGTCGGAACCAGCACAAGGCGCCCTGCACTGTTGAGCCTTTTTCAATGTCTGTTTTTTGTTCTTTCCCTTCCATCAAAAACAAAACAAAAATACAAGGCGCCAAGATCCGAATGGCAAGTCCTGGATGTTGAGTGCCTCAGTTGAGAGTTCTGAGCAGTGCTTGTAAGACTGTCTGAAGCTTATTTGCACCTGCTGCAGCTTCACTAGGTCCGGCGGAACTTTTTTCCTTTTCCTTTCTGCTTCTTTTCCTACAATGCGTTTCATCTGAAGACACGACCAGGTCCCTGAATGTGTGCAGGGGGACGCTATTGATTGAATGAAAATGGCGGCTTGACACAAAGCTGACTCAAGCGTTACTGTTGGTGCTATACAGACAAAAATTGGTTTTCAGTTTGTACATTCTTCAGGTTTTTTTTTCCATCCAAGTCTGATTGAGAGTTTGTAGAAAAATGGCTTCAGATTTTCCACATACTACTCTTCAACATTCTTCCTAAATGTAACAATGTGAAACTCACTAGGAGAACGGCTGTTTCTGTTTCCTTTCAAAATGCTGCCACCAATATTTTCTGAATGGAAGACATCATCTTGTAACATAAAGGGCCGAAAGGGGTTCTGGTCTGGCCGATGGTTGGTGGAGACATTTTGACTATATCTTGGACCTGCCCGGCCTCGCCCAAAATGGCGCCGGTATAAATGGGACTCGTAACTCTTTGCCCGCAAATGTATATCTAGAAAATGTTATTGTAAGTGGCCCTGTCGTATTTTAATTACAAAATGTACGTCCACCGATACCGCAACTGTTAGACACCTTTGTTCTTGTCACCTAATGGCCCGCTCGTTACGTTCTTCTACAGTGTAAATGTCTCCTCATCATATACGATTTGAGTTTGCTCCGTGGCCGGCCCACGTGGTTATAGGCCCGTATTTGTATACTGACATTTTCACAATAAAGGTTTTTAAAACAAAACACGGTAGTAGTATTTTCATTTGTAAAGTTTTTACTTTTAGTGACTGTTTTCGAATCAGTAAAAGGCAAGTGAAATAAAGCAGTCCAATTACATGACGGATAAAAGGTATAATATGTAGGAACGCAGTAAAGATAAATGGTCAAGGGCAGTTGTGTTTTTCATGTCTGCAACATAAAGTGATCGATAAGAATCTGATAATCAGGCGCATCGGCGACTAAGACAGCAGGCCGAATCTCTTTTACTCAACGGCTCCGTCATGGAAGGAAGAAACGCCCTTTTTCTCGAAAAAGGAATATATTTTACTTGCCAGACAGTTGTAAATTTTCCGGGAAAGTACATTAGCCTGGAATATTATAACATATGTTTGAAAAAAAAATATTGTTCGAAAATAATAAAAAGCGTAATTTTTAGGTCATATGACCAAGCTTTTCATCATTAAATTAACAAAAGTAAAATGAACCAATGAAAAGTTTTATTAACAAGTCACATGACCTGTTATGCTTACGTTACGCGCTGCGCGCCGCGCCTCGGATCACTTCCGGGTGCGCTAACGCGGCGTGTCATAAAACGCATTACGCGACAACGTAGGTCAAGAATATAGTCTAAATGTCTCCACCAACCAGCGTTCAGAACACAACCCCTTTCAGCAGTCCAAAAAGTTCTGTTAAATGACAACAGAGGGGACAGGCAACAAGAACCATCAGTCAAAGAGGGGAGGGCAAGTTCTTCTCTTCCGGGTCATGTTGGGGCGCTACCGGAACTGATCGAATTGGTAGTCTACAGTGTTTCTGGATGTTTCAGACTAAAGCTGGCGTCAGCATGAGACCACTACCATCTCGTAGCTCCGTCGTGGCCATTCCACGAGCAATCATGGCAGCCGCTCCCCACCAGAAGCCTGCGGGAGTCGGAGGCCCCCATGACTTTTGTAGAATCTTCACGGCTGAGGGGACGCTTTTCGAGAATGGGATCCAAGCCCTAGCAGACAAGCGTCCGAGTTCCAAGGTGTCCCAGGGCCATTTTAGTGGACCAGGCCCAAAACCGAAGAGCCGGCCGCCATTTTGAGAGTCCTGTGGCAGCCGCCTATCGCTGCACCGCTAGAGCGGGCGCATCTCAACTACATGGTGAGCGAGACGCTGTAGTCGCAAGAGCGGGCGGAAAACAGCTGAATGGCGGAAGAGGCACAGTGTAGCAAAAGCGGGCGGAATGGCAACTAAAACGATAAAGGGGCGCCTCACTACAGCTTGTCTTCAGGTCAAACGGATTGTGGGACAAGGTCCAGAATTGAAGAGTCATCAAAAGGCAAAAAGTACCGCCGGACCCCGGGAGCCGGCCGCCTATGTCGGGGGCGATCTCAGGCTACACCAGTGCTATAAGACTTGGGGAGGGTGTCGGAGCCAAGCGTCTTCTCCGAGTCCATGGCCATCACAGCGCCCCTCAGGGGCCTCCGTCAAGCTGTTTAGGAAGGTAACATATCATATTGTTTTCTAATGCAGTCAGGTCCACAAACGACACTCACTTACTTTGAGAATAGTGAAGCTGCAGTAGGAGGAAATAAGCTTCAGACAGTGTTACAAGCGCTGCTCAGAACTCTTAACTATGGCACCCAACATCCAGAACTTATGCTATTTGAGAATGGTAGTGACATCGAAGCATCTCGGGGACCAAAACCATTAACGTACTTTCACGTATGAAAATCTTACTTGGGGAGGGGGCAGGAGCGAAGCGCCCCCTCCCAGTCAGCGCCACCACACCGTATGTTGAAAATCTGAAGCCATCGTTCTACAAAGTCAACCAAACTTGGATTGAAAAATCTAGAAAAATGTACAAACTGAAAACCAGTTTTGGTCTGCATAGCATCAGTAACAACGCTTGAGTCAGCTTTGTGTCAAGCCGCCATTTTGATTCAACAAAGCACAGGCATTGAAAAAGGCTGAAATTCAGAACTCTAAACTATGGCACCCAACATCCAGGAGCTTGCTATCCGGATCTTGGAGCCTTGTGCTGTTTTCGATCTATTCACACATCGGTCCACTACTGACATCATCTTATAAACCAACGTTATGTAAATAGTTTTTTAATAAAATGTTTTACCCTATTTCTTTGCTGGTGTGTTGTCTATATTTTTAATATTTGCATAGGGTTTGTCATTATTTTGTGCGGGATGGGTGATGGAGCCGAGCTGTCTTGCAGCCCTCATGGTGTGGAGCTCAGTTCATCTCACTATTTTCGTATTTCTCAAGAAGGGTTGTTCCTAATATTTCTATTTTAGCGAGGTCAAAAAGAGATCCAATTAGTGGCCTACTGATTTTGCTCGATTACTTTTATTTTTTTACACGATTTTTCACTATCTGCAAAGACTAAACAGAGTATTGCGACTTTGTGCTTGTTTGTAAATAGAGAATGATCCAAAGAGAACCAATTCTAAAACAGTAAATGCTTGGACAACAATCAATCAAATGGAGAGACAAGGAGGTACGACGGATTACAACGGGGGTAAAGGCCTGCGTTAACTACCCTTCTGTATCTGCAAAGAGAGAGTACTAACAAAGGCAAAAGAGGGGAGGGGGGGGGGCAGCGTTCAAAGCACATCAGCGTGCATAAATACGAAAATGTTTTTATCTATCACGTACTTGACATTTTAAAGCTTTTCATATTTGCTATTAAAAAACCAATGAAATTCACAGAAAAAACCATAGGTTATAGTGGATATATAGTTAGGAATTTGCATTTACAAAACCTTGAAAATTCAATGAAAAAACCATAGGTTATAGGCCATATATAGTTAGGAATTAGCATTTACAAAACCTTATTTTACTCGCATAAAACCATTGAAATTCCATATATAGTTAGCTAACTATAAGCGCTAACTATATATCGCGCACCCGCAATCCACTGCTGATGATGTCACATATTACATCATTCATGACATGGTCAGTGACATCACTGATGACATCACTGATGACATCTCAAATGACATCACTGATGACAACTCAAATGATATCAATGATGACATCTCAAATGACATCACTGATGACAACTCAAATGACATCACTGATGACATCTCATTTGTCATCACTGATCACATCACTCATGTGATAATACAATGAACCTTTTCAGACTCTAATATAACCTTACATACACTCAGTATAAACAGACACTCACAGACTGTCACTCATCCATGGACTTACTCACACACCTAGTCAGTCATGCAAAGAATCAATCACACCTCCATTTCCTCAACTATACAGTTATACACATCTTACTTATTCAAACATATAATAACACATATTTACTCTCTTATATAATCCCTGATACAAGCTCACAGTGATCGATACAGCCACTCACACATTCACTGGCTCTTATGTTCAGTTATTTATATATCTCAACTCTCACATGTATTGTGTTTTACATACGTACTTACTTGCACATGTAGCAATGAGAAATCCATTCACTCACCAACACACCCATGCACAGTCAACCGCTCATATAGCTGTTTCCACATGCACTCTTGAACTCATACTCCTAGTGAATCAACTGCTTACACATCTATGCACAGAGTCACGCACCTCCCAGCCACCCACACACACACTCAGCCTCCCATTCAAATATTTGGGCAACCAATCAATAACCCATATGGCTACTCTTATAGCTACTGATCAACACAAGCAGCAGTTTACACAACAACAAACATACTGATGCACGAATTAAGACAGTTTAGTCACTAACCCATGCACTCAGTGAGACACATTTAATCACTCACTCATACAGTCAGTCATGCACCTACTAAATTCTTCATCCAGACACTTATACATCCACTCATTCTTCAATATGTGAAACATATTTTAACTTTACAGAAACATACAGTCACTGGATGTTGTAATCAGTGATGTCATCAGTGATGTCACTGACCATGTCATGAATGATGTAATATGTGACATCATCAGCAGTGGATTGCGGGTGCGCGATATATAGTTAGCGCTTATAGTTAGCTAACTATATATGGAATTTCAATGGTTTTATGCGAGTAAAATAAGGTTTTGTAAATGCTAATTCCTAACTATATATGGCCTATAACCTATGGTTTTTTCATTGAATTTTCAAGGTTTTGTAAATGCAAATTCCTAACTATATATCCACTATAACCTATGGTTTTTTCTGTGAATATATATATACATATTGTCGCTCCAAGGTTGTCCACCTTTGAGTAGCACACAAGCAGCAGCTTGATTTATGTGTAGGTGAGGACGGGGATCTGCTTGTAGATCCCGCTCCGTAATGGATCTGCCCGACGCGTTTCGAAGCTCCATATGCTTCTCTTCAGGGGCTTTAACGGAAGCGGTGTGCGCAACCGCTAACCCACTTCTCCATTTTCCATATGACACACCCACCAATGGGAGGCTCAAATGAGACTGTGCATTATGAAAAGGGCGCGGACCACAATAGCTTGTAGTTAACACGTTTAT
>NW_028244271.1:0-171514 GCF_964263255.1 Lissotriton vulgaris | reverse complement strand
AATTAACTTCCCGGGGTGAAGAAACCCTTTTTGAGAACTCAGAGTGAGTAAATTGGCCATTTCATGCACTTTTAACCATTCCATAAATCTTGTGTTTTGGGCCCCTGGAAGCATGAAAATCACTTTAAACATGCTAATTTTAGCTCTAACACTGATGATCCACCTACAAATGTGAACTGACGTTCAAAAATAAAACATTTGAAAACGGACCATTTTCCACATTTCTGAAGCATGACGTAATGGGGGGGTGTTATCTCTTTTGTCGAAAATCAGCCGTTTTTGCTCGAACATTAAATGCCTCCAAATGGTATTTAATTAACTTCCCGAGCCCCTGGAAGCATGAAAATCACTTTAAACATGCTAATTTTAGCTCTAACACTGATGATCCACCTACAAATGTGAACTGACGTTCAAAAATAAAACATTTGAAACGGACCATTTTCACATTTCTGAAGCATGACGTAATGGGGGGTGTTATCTCTTTTGTCGAAAATCAGCCGTTTTTGCTCGAACATTAAATGCCTCCAAATGGTATTTAATTAACTTCCCGGGGTGAAGAAACCCTTTTTGAGAAATCAGAGTGAGTAAATTGGCCATTTTCATGCACTTTTAACCATTCCATAAATCTTGTGTTTTGGCCCTGGAAGCATGAAAATCACTTTAAACATGCTAATTTTAGCTCTAACACTGATGATCCACCTACAAATGTGAACTGACGTTCAAAAATAAAACATTTGAAAACGGACCATTTTCCACATTTCTGAAGCATGACGTAATGGGTGGGTGTTATCTCTTTTGTCGAAAATCAGCCGTTTTTGCTCGAACATTAAATGCCTCCAAATGGTATTTATTTCACTTCCCGAGCCCTGGAAGCATGAAAATCACTTTAAACTTGCTAATTTTAGCTCTAACAATGATGATCCACCTACAAATGTGAACTGACGTTCAAAAATAAAACATTTGAAAACGGACCATTTTCCACATTTCTGAAGCATGACGTAATGGGGGGGTGTTATCTCTTTTGTCGAAAATCAGCCGTTTTTGCTCGAACATTAAATGCCTCCAAATGGTATTTAATTAACTTCCCGGGGTGAAGAAACCCTTTTTGAGAACTCAGAGTGAGTAAATTGGCCATTTTCATGCACTTTTAACCATTCCATAAATCTTGTGTTTTGGGCCCCTGGAAGCATGAAAATCACTTTAAACATGCTAATTTTAGCTCTAACACTGATGATCCACCTACAAATGTGAACTGACGTTCAAAAATAAAACATTGAAAACGGACCATTTTCCACATTTCTGAAGCATGACGTAATGGGGGGGTGTTATCTCTTTTGTCGAAAATCAGCCGTTTTTGCTCGAACATTAAATGCCTCCAAATGGTATTTAATTCACTTCCCGAGCCCCTGGAAGCATGAAAATCACTTTAAACATGCTAATTTTAGCTCTAACACTGATGATCCAACTACAAATGTGAACTGACGTTCAAAATAAAACATTTGAAAACGGACCATTTTCCACATTTCTGAAGCATGACGTAATGGGGGGGTGTTATCTCTTTTGTCGAAAATCAGCCGTTTTTGCTCGAACATTAAATGCCTCCAAATGGTATTTAATTAACTTCCCGGGGTGAAGAAACCCTTTTTGAGAACTCAGAGTGAGTAAATTGGCCATTTTCATGCACTTTTAACCATTCCATAAATCTTGTGTTTTGGGCCCCTGGAAGCATGAAAATCACTTTAAACATGCTAATTTTAGCTCTAACACTGATGATCCACCTACAAATGTGAACTGACGTTCAAAAATAAAACATTTGAAAACGGACCATTTTCCACATTTCTGAAGCATGACGTAATGGGGGGGTGTTATCTCTTTTGTCCAAAATCAGCCGTTTTTGCTCGAACATTAAATGCCTCCAAATGGTATTTAATTAACTTCCCGAGCCCCTGGAAGCATGAAAATCACTTTAAACATGCTAATTTTAGCTCTAACACTGATGATCCACCTACAAATGTGAACTGACGTTCAAAAATAAAACATTTGAAAACGGACCATTTTCCACATTTCTGAAGCATGACGTAATGGGGGGGTGTTATCTCTTTTGTCGAAAATCAGCCGTTTTTGCTCGAACATTAAATGCCTCCAAATGGTATTTAATTAACTTCCCGGGGTGAAGAAACCCTTTTTGAGAACTCAGAGTGAGTAAATTGGCCATTTTCATGCACTTTTAACCATTCCATAAATATTGTGTTTTGGGCCCCTGGAAGCATGAAAATCACTTTAAACATGCTAATTTTAGCTCTAACACTGATGATCCACCTACAAATGTGAACTGACGTTTAAAAATAAAACATTTGAAAACGGACCATTTTCCACATTTCTGAAGCATGACGTAATGGGGGGGTGTTATCTCTTTTGTCGAAAATCAGCCGTTTTTGCTCGAACATTAAATGCCTCCAAATGGTATTTAATTAACTTCCCGGGGTGAAGAAACCCTTTTTGAGAACTCAGAGTGAGTAAATTGGCCATTTTCATGCACTTTTAACCATTCCATAAATCTTGTGTTTTGGGCCCCTGGAAGCATGAAAATCACTTTAAACATGCTAATTTTAGCTCTAACACTGATGATCCACCTACAAATGTGAACTGACGTTCAAAAATAAAACATTTGAAAAAGGACCATTTTCCACATTTCTGAAGCATGACGTAATGGGGGGTGTTATCTCTTGTGTCGAAAATCAGCCGTTTTTGCTCGAACATTAAATGCCTCCAAATGGTATTTATTTCACTTCCCGAGCCCCTGGAAGCATGAAAATCACTTTAAACATGCTAATTTTAGCTCTACACTGATGATCCACCTACAAATGTGAACTGACGTTCAAAAATAAAACATTTGAAAACGGACCATTTTCCACATTTCTGAAGCATGACGTAATGGGGGGGTGTTATCTCTTTTGTCGAAAATCAGCCGTTTTTGCTCGAACATTAAATGCCTCCAAATGGTATTTAATTAACTTCCCGAGCCCCTGGAAGCATGAAAATCACTTTAAACATGCTAATTTTAGCTCTAACACTGATGATCCACCTACAAATGTGAACTGACGTTCAAAAATAAAACATTTGAAAACGGACCCATGTTCCACATTTCTGAAGCATGACGTAATGGGGGGGTGTTATCTCTTTTGTCGAAAATCAGCCGTTTTTGCTCGAACATTAAATGCCTCCAAATGGTATTTAATTAACTTCCCGGGGTGAAGAAACCCTTTTTGAGAACTCAGAGTGAGTAAATTGGCCATTTTCATGCACTTTTAATCATTCCATAAATCTTGTGTTTTGGGCCCCTGGAAGCATGAAAATCACTTTAAACATGCTAATTTTAGCTCTAACACTGATGATCCACCTACAAATGTGAACTGACGTTCAAAAATAAAACATTTGAAAACGGACCATTTTCCACATTTCTGAAGCATGACGTAATGGGGGGGTGTTATCTCTTTTGTCGAAAATCAGCCGTTTTTGCTCGAACATTAAATGCCTCCAAATGGTATTTAATTAACTTCCCGGGGTGAAGAAACCCTTTTTGAGAACTCAGAGTGAGTAAATTGGCCATTTTCATGCACTTTTAACCATTCCATAAATCTTGTGTTTTGGGCCCCTGGAAGCATGAAAATCACTTTAAACATGCTAATTTTAGCTCTAACACTGATGATCCACCTACAAATGTGAACTGACGTTCAAAAATAAAACATTTGAAACGGACCATTTCCACATTTCTGAAGCATGACGTAATGGGGGGGTGTTATCTCTTCTGTCGAAAATCAGCCGTTTTTGCTCGAACATTAAATGCCTCCAAATGGTATTTAATTAACTTCCCGAGCCCCTGGAAGCATGAAAATCACTTTAAACATGCTAATTTTAGCTCTAACACTGATGATCCACCTACAAATGTGAACTGACGTTCAAAAATAAAACATTTGAAAACGGACCATTTTCCACATTTCTGAAGCATGACGTAATGGGGGGGTGTTATCTCTTTTGTCGAAAATCAGCCATTTTTGCTCGAACATTAAATGCCTCCAAATGGTATTTAATTAACTTCCCGGGGTGAAGAAACCCTTTTTGAGAACTCAGAGTGAGTAAATTGGCCATTTTCATGCACTTTTAACCATTCCATAAATCTTGTGTTTTGGGCCCCAGGAAGCATGAAAATCACTTTAAACATGCTAATTTTAGCTCTAACACTGATGATCCACCTACAAATGTGAACTGACGTTCAAAAATAAAACATTTGAAAACGGTCCATTTTCCACATTTCTGAAGCATGACGTAATGGGGGGGTGTTATCTCTTTTGTCGAAAATCAGCCGTTTTTGCTCGAACATTAAATGCCTCCAAATGGTATTTATTTCATTTCCCGAGCCCCTGGAAGCATGAAAATCACTTTAAACATGCTAATTTTAGCTCTAACACTGATGATCCACTTACAAATGTGAACTGACGTTCAAAAATAAAACATTTGAAAACGGACCATTTTCCACATTTCTGAAGCATGACGTAATGGGGGGTGTTATCTCTTTTGTCGAAAATCAGCCGTTTTTGCTCGAACATTAAATGCCTCCAAATGGTATTTAATTAACTTCCCGAGCCCCTGGAAGCATGAAAATCACTTTAAACATGCTAATTTTAGCTCTAACACTGATGATCCACCTACAAATGTGAACTGACGTTCAAAAATAAAACATTTGAAAACGGACCATTTTCCACATTTCTGAAGCATGACGTAATGGGGGGGTGTTATCTCTTTTGTCGAAAATCAGCCGTTTTTGCTCGAACATTAAATGCCTCCAAATGGTATTTAATTAACTTCCCGGGGTGAAGAAACCCTTTTGAGAACTCAGAGTGAGTAAATTGGCCATTTTCATGCACTTTTAACCATTCCATACATCTTGTGTTTTGGGCCCCTGGAAGCATGAAAATCACTTTAAACATGCTAATTTTAGCTCTAACACTGATGATCCACCTACAAATGTGAACTGACGTTCAAAAATAAAACATTTGAAAACGGACCATTTTCCACATTTCTGAAGCATGACGTAATGGGGGGTGTTATCTCTTTTGTCGAAAATCAGCCGTTTTTGCTCGAACATTAAATGCCTCCAAATGGTATTTAATTAACTTCCCGAGCCCCTGGAAGCATGAAAATCACTTTAAACATGCTAATTTTAGCTCTAACACTGATGATCCACCTACAAATGTGAACTGACGTTCAAAAATAAAACATTTGAAAACGGACCATTTTCCACATTTCTGAAGCATGACGTTAGTGGGGGGTGTTATCTCTTTTGTCGAAAATCAGCCGTTTTTGCTCGAACATTAAATGCCTCCAAATGGTATTTAATTAACTTCCCGGGGTGAAGAAACCCTTTTTGAGAACTCAGAGTGAGTAAATTGGCCATTTTCATGCACTTTTAACCATTCCATAAATCTTGTGTTTTGGGCCCCTGGAAGCATGAAAATCACTTTAAACATGCTAATTTTAGCTCTAACACTGATGATCCACCTACAAATGTGAACTGACGTTCAAAAATAAAACATTTGAAAACGGACCATTTTCCACATTTCTGAAGCATGACGTAATGGGGGGGTGTTATCTCTTTTGTCGAAATCAGCCGTTTTTGCTCGAACATTAAATGCCTCCAAATGGTATTTAATTAACTTCCCGAGCCCTGGAAGCATGAAAATCACTTTAAACATGCTAATTTTAGCTCTAACACTGATGATCCACCTACAAATGTGAACTTACGTTCAAAAATAAAACATTTGAAAACGGACCATTTTCCACATTTCTGAAGCATGACGTAATGGGGGGGTGTTATCTCTTTTGTCGAAAATCAGGCGTTTTTGCTCGAACATTAAATGCCTCCAAATGGTATTTAATTAACTTCCCGGGGTGAAGAAACCCTTTTTGAGAACTCAGAGTGAGTAAATTGGCCATTTTCATGCACTTTTAACCATTCCATAAATCTTGTGTTTTGGGCCCCTGGAAGCATGAAAATCACTTTAAACATGCTAATTTTAGCTCTAACACTGATGATCCACCTACAAATGTGAACTGACGTTCAAAAATAAAACATTTGAAAACGGACCATTTTCCACATTTCTGAAGCATGACGTAATGGGGGGGTGTTATCTCTTTTGTCGAAAATCAGCCGTTTTTGCTCGAACATTAAATGCCTCCAAATGGTATTTAATTAACTTCCCGGGGTGAAGAAACCCTTTTTGAGAACTCAGAGTGAGTAAATTGGCCATTTTCATGCACTTTTAACCATTCCATAAATCTTGTGTTTTGGGCCCCTGGAAGCATGAAATCACTTTAAACATGCTAATTTTAGCTCTAACACTGATGATCCACCTACAAATGTGAACTGACGTTCAAAAATAAAACATTTGAAAACGGACCATTTTCCACATTTCTGAAGCATGACGTAATGGGGGGTGTTATCTCTTTGTCGAAAATCAGCCGTTTTTGCTCGAACATTAAATGCCTCCAAATGGTATTTATTTCATTTCCCGAGCCCCTGGAAGCATGAAAATCACTTTAAACATGCTAATTTTAGCTCTAACACTGATGATCCACTTACAAATGTGAACTGACGTTCAAAAATAAAACATTTGAAAACGGACCATTTTCCACATTTCTGAAGCATGACGTAATGGGGGGTGTTATCTCTTTTGTCGAAAATCAGCCGTTTTTGCTCGAACATTAAATGCCTCCAAATGGTATTTAATTAACTTCCCGAGCCCCTGGAAGCATGAAAATCACTTTAAACATGCTAATTTTAGCTCTATCACTGATGATCCACCTACAAATGTGAACTGACGTTCAAAAATAAAACATTTGAAAACGGACCATTTTCCACATTTCTGAAGCATGACGTAATGGGGGGGTGTTATCTCTTTTGTCGAAAATCAGCCGTTTTTGCTCGAACATTAAATGCCTCCAAATGGTATTTAATTAACTTCCCGGGGTGAAGAAACCCTTTTTGAGAACTCAGAGTGAGTAAATTGGCCATTTTCATGCACTTTTAACCATTCCATAAATCTTGTGTTTTGGGCCCCTGGAAGCATGAAAATCACTTTAAACATGCTAATTTTTAGCTCTAACACTGATGATCCACCTACAAATGTGAACTGACGTTCAAAAATAAAACATTTGAAAACGGACCATTTTCCACATTTCTGAAGCATGACGTAATGGGGGGGTGTTATCTCTTTTGTCGAAAATCAGCCGTTTTTGCTCGAACATTAAATGCCTCCAAATGGTATTTAATTAACTTCCCGAGCCCCTGGAAGCATGAAAATCACTTTAAACATGCTAATTTTAGCTCTAACACTGATGATCCACCTACAAATGTGAACTGACGTTCAAAAATAAAACATTTGAAAACGGACCATTTTCCACATTTCTGAAGCATGACGTAATGGGGGGGTGTTATCTCTTTTGTCGAAAATCAGCCGTTTTTGCTCGAACATTAAATGCCTCCAAATGGTATTTAATTAACTTCCCGGGGTGAAGAAACCCTTTTTGAGAAATCAGAGTGAGTAAATTGGCCATTTTCATGCACTTTTAACCATTCCATAAATCTTGTGTTTTGGGCCCCTGGAAGCATGAAAATCACTTTAAACATGCTAATTTTAGCTCTAACACTGATGATCCACCTACAAATGTGAACTGACGTTCAAAAATAAAACATTTGAAAACGGACCATTTTCCACATTTCTGAAGCATGACGTAATGGGTGGGTGTTATCTCTTTTGTCGAAAATCAGCCGTTTTTGCTCGAACATTAAATGCCTCCAAATGGTATTTATTTCACTTCCCGAGCCCCTGGAAGCATGAAAATCACTTTAAACTTGCTAATTTTAGCTCTAACACTGATGATCCACCTACAAATGTGAACTGACGTTCAAAAATAAAACATTTGAAAACGGACCATTTTCCACATTTCTGAAGCATGACGTAATGGGGGGGTGTTATCTCTTTTGTCGAAAATCTGCCGTTTTTGCTCGAACATTAAATGCCTCCAAATGGTATTTAATTAACTTCCCGGGGTGAAGAAACCCTTTTTGAGAACTCAGAGTGAGTAAATTGGCCATTTTCATGCACTTTTAACCATTCCATAAATCTTGTGTTTTGGGCCCCTGGAAGCATGAAAATCACTTTAAACATGCTAATTTTAGCTCTAACACTGATGATCCACCTACAAATGTGAACTGACGTTCAAAAATAAAACATTTGAAAACGGACCATTTTCCACATTTCTGAAGCATGACGTAATGGGGGGGTGTTATCTCTTTTGTCGAAAATCAGCCGTTTTTGCTCGAACATTAAATGCCTCCAAATGGTATTTAATTCGCTTCCCGAGCCCCTGGAAGCATGAAAATCACTTTAAACATGCTAATTTTAGCTCTAACACTGATGATCCAACTACAAATGTGAACTGACGTTCAAAAATAAAACATTTGAAAACGGACCATTTTCCACATTTCTGAAGCATGACGTAATGGGGGGGTGTTATCTCTTTTGTCGAAAATCAGCCGTTTTTGCTCGAACATTAAATGCCTCCAAATGGTATTTAATTAACTTCCCGGGGTGAAGAAACCCTTTTTGAGAACTCAGAGTGAGTAAATTGGCCATTTTCATGCACTTTTAACCATTCCATAAATCTTGTGTTTTGGGCCCCTGGAAGCATGAAAATCACTTTAAACATGCTAATTTTAGCTCTAACACTGATGATCCACCTACAAATGTGAACTGACGTTCAAAAATAAAACATTTGAAAACGGACCATTTTCCACATTTCTGAAGCATGACGTAATGGGGGGGGTGTTATCTCTTTTGTCCAAAATCAGCCGTTTTTGCTCGAACATTAAATGCCTCCAAATGGTATTTAATTAACTTCCCGAGCCCCTGGAAGCATGAAAATCACTTTAAACATGCTAATTTTAGCTCTAACACTGATGATCCACCTACAAATGTGAACTGACGTTCAAAAATAAAACATTTGAAAACGGACCATTTTCCACATTTCTGAAGCATGACGTAATGGGGGGGTGTTATCTCTTTTGTCGAAAATCAGCCGTTTTTGCTCGAACATTAAATGCCTCCAAATGGTATTTAATTAACTTCCCGGGGTGAAGAAACCCTTTTTGAGAACTCAGAGTGAGTAAATTGGCCATTTTCATGCACTTTTAACCATTCAATAAATCTTGTGTTTTGGGCCCCTGGAAGCATGAAAATCACTTTAAACATGCTAATTTTAGCTCTAACACTGATGATCCACCTACAAATGTGAACTGACGTTCAAAAATAAAACATTTGAAAAAGGACCATTTTCCACATTTCTGAAGCATGACGTAATGGGGGGGTGTTATCTCTTTTGTCGAAAATCAGCCGTTTTTGCTCGAACATTAAATGCCTCCAAATGGTATTTATTTCACTTCCCGAGCCCCTGGAAGCATGAAAATCACTATAAAACATGCTAATTTTAGCTCTAACACTGATGATCCACCTACAAATGTGAACTGACGTTCAAAAATAAAACATTTGAAAACGGACCATTTTCCACATTTCTGAAGCATGACGTTATGGGGGGGTGTTATCTCTTTTGTCGAAAATCAGCCGTTTTTGCTCGAACATTAAATGCCTCCAAATGGTATTTAATTAACTTCCCGGGGTGAAGAAACCCTTTTTGAGAACTCAGAGTGAGTAAATTGGCCATTTTCATGCACTTTTAACCATTCAATAAATCTTGTGTTTTGGGCCCCTGGAAGCATGAAAATCACTTTAAACATGCTAATTTTAGCTCTAACACTGATGATCCACCTACAAATGTGAACTGACGTTCAAAAATAAAACATTTGAAAACGGACCATTTTCCACATTTCTGAAGCATGACGTAATGGGGGGGTGTTATCTCTTTTGTCGAAAATCAGCCGTTTTTGCTCGAACATTAAATGCCTCCAAATGGTATTTATTTCACTTCCCGAGCCCCTGGAAGCATGAAAATCACTTTAAACATGCTAATTTGAGCTCTAACACTGATGATCCACCTACAAATGTGAACTGACGTTCAAAAATAAAACATTTGAAAACGGACCATTTTCCACATTTCTGAAGCATGACGTAATGGGGGGGTGTTATCTCTTTTGTCGAAAATCAGCCATTTTTGCTCGAACATTAAATGCCTCCAAATGGTATTTAATTAACTTCCCGGGGTGAAGAAACCCTTTTTGAGAACTCAGAGTGAGTAAATTGGCCATTTTCATGCACTTTTAACCATTCCATAAATCTTGTGTTTTGGGCCCCTGGAAGCATGAAAATCACTTTAAACATGCTAATTTTAGCTCTAACACTGATGATCCACCTACAAATGTGAACTGACGTTCAAAAATAAAACATTTGAAAACGGACCATTTTCCACATTTCTGAAGCATGACGTAATGGGGGGGTGTTATCTCTTTTGTCGAAAATCAGCCGTTTTTGCTCGAACATTAAATGCCTCCAAATGGTATTTATTTCATTTCCCGAGCCCCTGGAAGCATGAAAATCACTTTAAACATGCTAATTTTAGCTCTAACACTGATGATCCACTTACAAATGTGAACTGACGTTCAAAAATAAAACATTTGAAAACGGACCATTTTCCACATTTCTGAAGCATGACGTAATGGGGGGTGTTATCTCTTTTGTCGAAAATCAGCCGTTTTTGCTCGAACATTAAATGCCTCCAAATGGTATTTAATTAACTTCCCGAGCCCCTGGAAGCATGAAAATCACTTTAAACATGCTAATTTTAGCTCTAACACTGATGATCCACCTACAAATGTGAACTGACGTTCAAAAATAAAACATTTGAAAACGGACCATTTCCACATTTCTGAAGCATGACGTAATGGGGGGGGTGTTATCTCTTTTGTCGAAAATCAGCCGTTTTTGCTCGAACATTAAATGCCTCCAAATGGTATTTAATTAACTTCCGGGGTGAAGAAACCCTTTTTGAGAACTCAGAGTGAGTAAATTGGCCATTTTCATGCACTTTTAACCATTCCATAAATCTTGTGTTTTGGGCCCCTGGAAGCATGAAAATCACTTTAAACATGCTAATTTTAGCTCTAACACTGATGATCCACCTACAAATGTGAACTGACGTTCAAAAATAAAACATTTGAAAACGGACCATTTTCCACATTTCTGAAGCATGACGTAATGGGGGGGTGTTATCTCTTTTGTCGAAAATCAGCCGTTTTTGCTCGAACATTAAATGCCTCCAAATGGTATTTATTTCATTTCCCGAGCCCCTGGAAGCATGAAAATCACTTTAAACATGCTAATTTTAGCTCTAACACTGATGATCCACTTACAAATGTGAACTGACGTTCAAAAATAAAACATTTGAAAACGGACCATTTTCCACATTTCTGAAGCATGACGTAATGGGGGGTGTTATCTCTTTTGTCGAAAATCAGCCGTTTTTGCTCGAACATTAAATGCCTCCAAATGGTATTTAATTAACTTCCCGAGCCCCTGGAAGCATGAAAATCACTTTAAACATGCTAATTTTAGCTCTAACACTGATGATCCACCTACAAATGTGAACTGACGTTCAAAAATAAAACATTTGAAAACGGACCATTTTCCACATTTCTGAAGCATGACGTAATGGGGGGGTGTTATCTCTTTTGTCGAAAATCAGCCGTTTTTGCTCGAACATTAAATGCCTCCAAATGGTATTTAATTAACTTCCCAGGGTGAAGAAACCCTTTTTGAGAACTCAGAGTGAGTAAATTGGCCATTTTCATGCACTTTTAACCATTCCATAAATCTTGTGTTTTGGGCCCCTGGAAGCATGAAAATCACTTTAAACATGCTAATTTTAGCTCTAACACTGATGATCCACCTACAAATGTGAACTGACGTTCAAAAATAAAACATTTGAAAACGGACCATTTTCCACATTTCTGAAGCATGACGTAATGGGGGGGTGTTATCTCTTTTGTCGAAAATCAGCCGTTTTTGCTCGAACATTAAATGCCTCCAAATGGTATTTAATTAACTTCCCGAGCCCCTGGAAGCATGAAAATCACTTTAAACATGCTAATTTTAGCTCTAACACTGATGATCCACCTACAAATGTGAACTGACGTTCAAAAATAAAACATTTGAAAACGGACCATTTTCCACATTTCTGAAGCATGACGTAATGGGGGGGTGTTATCTCTTTTGTCGAAAATCAGCCGTTTTTGCTCGAACATTAAATGCCTCCAAATGGTATTTAATTAACTTCCCGGGGTGAAGAAACCCTTTTTGAGAAATCAGAGTGAGTAAATTGGCCATTTTCATGCACTTTTAACCATTCCATAAATCTTGTGTTTTGGGCCCCTGGAAGCATGAAAATCACTTTAAACATGCTAATTTTAGCTCTAACACTGATGATCCACCTACAAATGTGAACTGACGTTCAAAAATAAAACATTTGAAAACGGACCATTTTCCACATTTCTGAAGCATGACGTAATGGGTGGGTGTTATCTCTTTTGTCGAAAATCAGCCGTTTTTGCTCGAACATTAAATGCCTCCAAATGGTATTTATTTCACTTCCCGAGCCCCTGGAAGCATGAAAATCACTTTAAACTTGCTAATTTTAGCTCTAACACTGATGATCCACCTACAAATGTGAACTGACGTTCAAAAATAAAACATTTGAAAACGGACCATTTTCCACATTTCTGAAGCATGACGTAATGGGGGGGTGTTATCTCTTTTGTCGAAAATCAGCCGTTTTTGCTCGAACATTAAATGCCTCCAAATGGTATTTAATTAACTTCCCGGGGTGAAGAAACCCTTTTTGAGAACTCAGAGTGAGTAAATTGGCCATTTTCATGCACTTTTAACCATTCCATAAATCTTGTGTTTTGGGCCCCTGGAAGCATGAAAATCACTTTAAACATGCTAATTTTAGCTCTAACACTGATGATCCACCTACAAATGTGAACTGACGTTCAAAAATAAAACATTTGAAAACGGACCATTTTCCACATTTCTGAAGCATGACGTAATGGGGGGGTGTTATCTCTTTTGTCGAAAATCAGCCGTTTTTGCTCGAACATTAAATGCCTCCAAATGGTATTTAATTCACTTCCCGAGCCCCTGGAAGCATGAAAATCACTTTAAACATGCTAATTTTAGCTCTAACACTGATGATCCAACTACAAATGTGAACTGACGTTCAAAAATAAAACATTTGAAAACGGACCATTTTCCACATTTCTGAAGCATGACGTAATGGGGGGGTGTTATCTCTTTTGTCGAAAATCAGCCGTTTTTGCTCGAACATTAAATGCCTCCAAATGGTATTTAATTAACTTCCCGGGGTGAAGAAACCCTTTTTGAGAACTCAGAGTGAGTAAATTGGCCATTTTCATGCACTTTTAACCATTCCATAAATCTTGTGTTTTGGGCCCCTGGAAGCATGAAAATCACTTTAAACATGCTAATTTTAGCTCTAACACTGATGATCCACCTACAAATGTGAACTGACGTTCAAAAATAAAACATTTGAAAACGGACCATTTTCCACATTTCTGAAGCATGACGTAATGGGGGGGTGTTATCTCTTTTGTCCAAAATCAGCCGTTTTTGCTCGAACATTAAATGCCTCCAAATGGTATTTAATTAACTTCCCGAGCCCCTGGAAGCATGAAAATCACTTTAAACATGCTAATTTTAGCTCTAACACTGATGATCCACCTACAAATGTGAACTGACGTTCAAAAATAAAACATTTGAAAACGGACCATTTTCCACATTTCTGAAGCATGACGTAATGGGGGGGTGTTATCTCTTTTGTCGAAAATCAGCCGTTTTTGCTCGAACATTAAATGCCTCCAAATGGTATTTAATTAACTTCCCGGGGTGAAGAAACCCTTTTTGAGAACTCAGAGTGAGTAAATTGGCCATTTTCATGCACTTTTAACCATTCAATAAATCTTGTGTTTTGGGCCCCTGGAAGCATGAAAATCACTTTAAACATGCTAATTTTAGCTCTAACACTGATGATCCACCTACAAATGTGAACTGACGTTCAAAAATAAAACATTTGAAAAAGGACCATTTTCCACATTTCTGAAGCATGACGTAATGGGGGGGTGTTATCTCTTTTGTCGAAAATCAGCCGTTTTTGCTCGAACATTAAATGCCTCCAAATGGTATTTATTTCACTTCCCGAGCCCCTGGAAGCATGAAAATCACTATAAAACATGCTAATTTTAGCTCTAACACTGATGATCCACCTACAAATGTGAACTGACGTTCAAAAATAAAACATTTGAAAACGGACCATTTTCCACATTTCTGAAGCATGACGTTATGGGGGGGTGTTATCTCTTTTGTCGAAAATCAGCCGTTTTTGCTCGAACATTAAATGCCTCCAAATGGTATTTAATTAACTTCCCGGGGTGAAGAAACCCTTTTTGAGAACTCAGAGTGAGTAAATTGGCCATTTTCATGCACTTTTAACCATTCAATAAATCTTGTGTTTTGGGCCCCTGGAAGCATGAAAATCACTTTAAACATGCTAATTTTAGCTCTAACACTGATGATCCACCTACAAATGTGAACTGACGTTCAAAAATAAAACATTTGAAAAAGGACCATTTTCCACATTTCTGAAGCATGACGTAATGGGGGGGTGTTATCTCTTTTGTCGAAAATCAGCCGTTTTTGCTCGAACATTAAATGCCTCCAAATGGTATTTATTTCACTTCCCGAGCCCCTGGAAGCATGAAAATCACTTTAAACATGCTAATTTGAGCTCTAACACTGATGATCCACCTACAAATGTGAACTGACGTTCAAAAATAAAACATTTGAAAACGGACCATTTTCCACATTTCTGAAGCATGACGTAATGGGGGGGTGTTATCTCTTTTGTCGAAAATCAGCCATTTTTGCTCGAACATTAAATGCCTCCAAATGGTATTTAATTAACTTCCCGGGGTGAAGAAACCCTTTTTGAGAACTCAGAGTGAGTAAATTGGCCATTTTCATGCACTTTTAACCATTCCATAAATCTTGTGTTTTGGGCCCCTGGAAGCATGAAAATCACTTTAAACATGCTAATTTTAGCTCTAACACTGATGATCCACCTACAAATGTGAACTGACGTTCAAAAATAAAACATTTGAAAACGGACCATTTTCCACATTTCTGAAGCATGACGTAATGGGGGGGTGTTATCTCTTTTGTCGAAAATCAGCCGTTTTTGCTCGAACATTAAATGCCTCCAAATGGTATTTATTTCATTTCCCGAGCCCCTGGAAGCATGAAAATCACTTTAAACATGCTAATTTTAGCTCTAACACTGATGATCCACTTACAAATGTGAACTGACGTTCAAAAATAAAACATTTGAAAACGGACCATTTTCCACATTTCTGAAGCATGACGTAATGGGGGGTGTTATCTCTTTTGTCGAAAATCAGCCGTTTTTGCTCGAACATTAAATGCCTCCAAATGGTATTTAATTAACTTCCCGAGCCCCTGGAAGCATGAAAATCACTTTAAACATGCTAATTTTAGCTCTAACACTGATGATCCACCTACAAATGTGAACTGACGTTCAAAAATAAAACATTTGAAAACGGACCATTTTCCACATTTCTGAAGCATGACGTAATGGGGGGGGGTGTTATCTCTTTTGTCGAAAATCAGCCGTTTTTGCTCGAACATTAAATGCCTCCAAATGGTATTTAATTAACTTCCCGGGGTGAAGAAACCCTTTTTGAGAACTCAGAGTGAGTAAATTGGCCATTTTCATGCACTTTTAACCATTCCATAAATCTTGTGTTTTGGGCCCCTGGAAGCATGAAAATCACTTTAAACATGCTAATTTTAGCTCTAACACTGATGATCCACCTACAAATGTGAACTGACGTTCAAAAATAAAACATTTGAAAAACGGACCATTTTCCACATTTCTGAAGCATGACGTAATGGGGGGGTGTTATCTCTTTTGTCGAAAATCAGCCGTTTTTGCTCGAACATTAAATGCCTCCAAATGGTATTTAATTAACTTCCCGAGCCCCTGGAAGCATGAAAATCACTTTAAACATGCTAATTTTAGCTCTAACACTGATGATCCACCTACAAATGTGAACTGACGTTCAAAAATAAAACATTTGAAAACGGACCATTTTCCACATTTCTGAAGCATGACGTAATGGGGGGGTGTTATCTCTTTTGTCGAAAATCAGCCGTTTTTGCTCGAACATTAAATGCCTCCAAATGGTATTTAATTAACTTCCCGGGGTGAAGAAACCCTTTTTGAGAAATCAGAGTGAGTAAATTGGCCATTTTCATGCACTTTTAACCATTCCATAAATCTTGTGTTTTGGGCCCCTGGAAGCATGAAAATCACTTTAAACATGCTAATTTTAGCTCTAACACTGATGATCCACCTACAAATGTGAACTGACGTTCAAAAATAAAACATTTGAAAACGGACCATTTTCCACATTTCTGAAGCATGACGTAATGGGGGGGTGTTATCTCTTTTGTCGAAAATCAGCCGTTTTTGCTCGAACATTAAATGCCTCCAAATGGTATTTAATTCACTTCCCGAGCCCCTGGAAGCATGAAAATCACTTTAAACATGCTAATTTTAGCTCTAACACTGATGATCCAACTACAAATGTGAACTGACGTTCAAAAATAAAACATTTGAAAACGGACCATTTTCCACATTTCTGAAGCATGACGTAATGGGGGGGTGTTATCTCTTTTGTCGAAAATCAGCCGTTTTTGCTCGAACATTAAATGCCTCCAAATGGTATTTAATTAACTTCCCGGGGTGAAGAAACCCTTTTTGAGAACTCAGAGTGAGTAAATTGGCCATTTTCATGCACTTTTAACCATTCCATAAATCTTGTGTTTTGGGCCCCTGGAAGCATGAAAATCACTTTAAACATGCTAATTTTAGCTCTAACACTGATGATCCACCTACAAATGTGAACTGACGTTCAAAAATAAAACATTTGAAAACGGACCATTTTCCACATTTCTGAAGCATGACGTAATGGGGGGGTGTTATCTCTTTTGTCCAAAATCAGCCGTTTTTGCTCGAACATTAAATGCCTCCAAATGGTATTTAATTAACTTCCCGAGCCCCTGGAAGCATGAAAATCACTTTAAACATGCTAATTTTAGCTCTAACACTGATGATCCACCTACAAATGTGAACTGACGTTCAAAAATAAAACATTTGAAAACGGACCATTTTCCACATTTCTGAAGCATGACGTAATGGGGGGGTGTTATCTCTTTTGTCGAAAATCAGCCGTTTTTGCTCGAACATTAAATGCCTCCAAATGGTATTTAATTAACTTCCCGGGGTGAAGAAACCCTTTTTGAGAACTCAGAGTGAGTAAATTGGCCATTTTCATGCACTTTTAACCATTCCATAAATATTGTGTTTTGGGCCCCTGGAAGCATGAAAATCACTTTAAACATGCTAATTTTAGCTCTAACACTGATGATCCACCTACAAATGTGAACTGACGTTTAAAAATAAAACATTTGAAAACGGACCATTTTCCACATTTCTGAAGCATGACGTAATGGGGGGGTGTTATCTCTTTTGTCGAAAATCAGCCGTTTTTGCTCGAACATTAAATGCCTCCAAATGGTATTTAATTAACTTCCCGGGGTGAAGAAACCCTTTTTGAGAACTCAGAGTGAGTAAATTGGCCATTTTCATGCACTTTTAACCATTCCATAAATCTTGTGTTTTGGGCCCCTGGAAGCATGAAAATCACTTTAAACATGCTAATTTTAGCTCTAACACTGATGATCCACCTACAAATGTGAACTGACGTTCAAAAATAAAACATTTGAAAAAGGACCATTTTCCACATTTCTGAAGCATGACGTAATGGGGGGGTGTTATCTCTTGTGTCGAAAATCAGCCGTTTTTGCTCGAACATTAAATGCCTCCAAATGGTATTTATTTCACTTCCCGAGCCCCTGGAAGCATGAAAATCACTTTAAACATGCTAATTTTAGCTCTACACTGATGATCCACCTACAAATGTGAACTGACGTTCAAAAATAAAACATTTGAAAACGGACCATTTTCCACATTTCTGAAGCATGACGTAATGGGGGGGTGTTATCTCTTTTGTCGAAAATCAGCCGTTTTTGCTCGAACATTAAATGCCTCCAAATGGTATTTAATTAACTTCCCGAGCCCCTGGAAGCATGAAAATCACTTTAAACATGCTAATTTTAGCTCTAACACTGATGATCCACCTACAAATGTGAACTGACGTTCAAAAATAAAACATTTGAAAACGGACCATGTTCCACATTTCTGAAGCATGACGTAATGGGGGGGTGTTATCTCTTTTGTCGAAAATCAGCCGTTTTTGCTCGAACATTAAATGCCTCCAAATGGTATTTAATTAACTTCCCGGGGTGAAGAAACCCTTTTTGAGAACTCAGAGTGAGTAAATTGGCCATTTTCATGCACTTTTAACCATTCCATAAATCTTGTGTTTTGGGCCCCTGGAAGCATGAAAATCACTTTAAACATGCTAATTTTAGCTCTAACACTGATGATCCACCTACAAATGTGAACTGACGTTCAAAAATAAAACATTTGAAAACGGACCATTTTCCACATTTCTGAAGCATGACGTAATGGGGGGGTGTTATCTCTTTTGTCGAAAATCAGCCGTTTTTGCTCGAACATTAAATGCCTCCAAATGGTATTTATTTCATTTCCCGAGCCCCTGGAAGCATGAAAATCACTTTAAACATGCTAATTTTAGCTCTAACACTGATGATCCACTTACAAATGTGAACTGGCGTTCAAAAATAAAACATTTGAAAACGGACCATTTTCCACATTTCTGAAGCATGACGTAATGGGGGGGTGTTATCTCTTTTGTCGAAAATCAGCCGTTTTTGCTCGAACATTAAATGCCTCCAAATGGTATTTAATTAACTTCCCGGGGTGAAGAAACCCTTTTTGAGAACTCAGAGTGAGTAAATTGGCCATTTTCATGCACTTTTAACCATTCCATAAATCTTGTGTTTTGGGCCCCTGGAAGCATGAAAATCACTTTAAACATGCTAATTTTAGCTCTAACACTGATGATCCACCTACAAATGTGAACTGACGTTCAAAAATAAAACATTTGAAAACGGACCATTTTCCACATTTCTGAAGCATGACGTAATGGGGGGGTGTTATCTCTTTTGTCGAAAATCAGCCGTTTTTGCTCGAACATTAAATGCCTCCAAATGGTATTTAATTAACTTCCCGAGCCCCTGGAAGCATGAAAATCACTTTAAACATGCTAATTTTAGCTCTAACACTGATGATCCACCTACAAATGTGAACTGACGTTCAAAAATAAAACATTTGAAAACGGACCATGTTCCACATTTCTGAAGCATGACGTAATGGGGGGGTGTTATCTCTTTTGTCGAAAATCAGCCGTTTTTCCTCGAACATTAAATGCCTCCAAATGGTATTTAATTAACTTCCCGGGGTGAAGAAACCCTTTTTGAGAACTCAGAGTGAGTAAATTGGCCATTTTCATGCACTTTTAACCATTCCATAAATCTTGTGTTTTGGGCCCCTGGAAGCATGAAAATCACTTTAAACATGCTAATTTTAGCTCTAACACTGATGATCCACCTACAAATGTGAACTGACATTCAAAAATAAAACATTTGAAAACGGACCATTTTCCACATTTCTGAAGCATGACGTAATGGGGGGGTGTTATCTCTTTTGTCGAAAATCAGCCGTTTTTGCTCGAACATTAAATGCCTCCAAATGGTATTTATTTCATTTCCCGAGCCCCTGGAAGCATGAAAATCACTTTAAACATGCTAATTTTAGCTCTAACACTGATGATCCACTTACAAATGTGAACTGACGTTCAAAAATAAAACATTTGAAAACGGACCATTTTCCACATTTCTGAAGCATGACGTAATGGGGGGGTGTTATCCCTTTTGTCGAAAATCAGCCGTTTTTGCTCGAACATTAAATGCCTCCAAATGGTATTTAATTAACTTCCCGAGCCCCTGGAAGCATGAAAATCACTTTAAACATGCTAATTTTAGCTCTAACACTGATGATCCACCTACAAATGTGAACTGACGTTCAAAAATAAAACATTTGAAAACGGACCATTTTCCACATTTCTGAAGCATGACGTAATGGGGGGGTGTTATCTCTTTTGTCGAAAATCAGCCGTTTTTGCTCGAACATTAAATGCCTCCAAATGGTATTTATTTCACTTCCCGAGCCCCTGGAAGCATGAAAATCACTTTAAACATGCTAATTTTAGCTCTAACACTGATGATCCACCTACAAATGTGAACTGACGTTCAAAAATAAAACATTTGAAAACGGACCATTTTCCACATTTCTGAAGCATGACGTAATGGGGGGGTGTTATCTCTTTTGTCGAAAATCAGCCATTTTTGCTCGAACATTAAATGCCTCCAAATGGTATTTAATTAACTTCCCGAGCCCCTGGAAGCATGAAAATCACTTTAAACATGCTAATTTTAGCTCTAACACTGATGATCCACCTACAAATGTGAACTGACGTTCAAAAATAAAACATTTGAAAACGGACCATTTTCCACATTTCTGAAGCATGACGTAATGGGGGGGTGTTATCTCTTTTGTCGAAAATCAGCCGTTTTTGCTCGAACATTAAATGCCTCCAAAGGGTATTTAATTAACTTCACGAGCCCCTGGAAGCATGAAAATCACTTTAAACATGCTAATTTTAGCTCTAACACTGATGATCCACCTACAAATGTGAACTGAAGTTCAAAAATAAAACATTTGAAAACGGACCATTTTCCACATTTCTGAAGCATGACGTAATGGGGGGGTGTTATCTCTTTTGTCGAAAATCAGCCGTTTTTGCTCGAACATTAAATGCCTCCAAATGGTATTTAATTAACTTCCCGGGGTGAAGAAACCCTTTTTGAGAACTCAGAGTGAGTAAATTGGCCATTTTCATGCACTTTTAACCATTCCATAAATCTTGTGTTTTGGGCCCCTGGAAGCATGAAAATCACTTTAAACATGCTAATTTTAGCTCTAACACTGATGATCCACCTACAAATGTGAACTGACGTTCAAAAATAAAACATTTGAAAACGGACCATTTTCCACATTTCTGAAGCATGACGTAATGGGGGGGGGTGTTATCTCTTTTGTCGAAAATCAGCCGTTTTTGCTCGAACATTAAATGCCTCCAAATGGTATTTAATTAACTTCCCGGGGTGAAGAAACCCTTTTTGAGAACTCAGAGTGAGTAAATTGGCCATTTTCATGCACTTTTAACCATTCCATAAATCTTGTGTTTTGGGCCCCTGGAAGCATGAAAATCACTTTAAACATGCTAATTTTAGCTCTAACACTGATGATCCACCTACAAATGTGAACTGACGTTCAAAAATAAAACATTTGAAAAAGGACCATTTTCCACATTTCTGAAGCATGACGTAATGGGTGGGTGTTATCTCTTTTGTCGAAAATCAGCCGTTTTTGCTCGAACATTAAATGCCTCCAAATGGTATTTAATTAACTTCCCGAGCCCCTGGAAGCATGAAAATCACTTTAAACATGCTAATTTTAGCTCTAACACTGATGATCCACCTACAAATGTGAACTGACGTTCAAAAATAAAACATTTGAAAACGGACCATGTTCCACATTTCTGAAGCATGACGTAATGGGGGGGTGTTATCTCTTTTGTCGAAAATCAGCCGTTTTTGCTCGAACATAAAATGCCTCCAAATGGTATTTAATTAACTTCCCGAGCCCCTGCAAGCATGAAAATCACTTTAAACATGCTAATTTTAGCTCTAACACTGATGATCCACCTACAAATGTGAACTGACGTTCAAAAATAAAACATTTGAAAACGGACCATTTTCCACATTTCTGAAGCATGACGTAATGGGGGGGTGTTATCTCTTTTGTCGAAAATCAGCTGTTTTTGCTCGAACATTAAATGCCTCCAAATGGTATTTAATTAACTTCCCGGGGTGAAGAAACCCTTTTTGAGAACTCAGAGTGAGTAAATTGGCCATTTTCTTGCACTTTTAACCATTCCATAAATCTTGTGTTTTGGGCCCCTGGAAGCATGAAAATCACTTTAAACATGCTAATTTTAGCTCTAACACTGATGATCCACCTACAAATGTGAACTGACGTTTAAAAATAAAACATTTGAAAACGGACCATTTCCACATTTCTGAAGCATGACGTAATGGGGGGGTGTTATCTCTTTTGTCGAAAATCAGCCGTTTTTGCTCGAACATTAAATGCCTCCAAATGGTATTTAATTAACTTCCCGGGGTGAAGAAACCCTTTTTGAGAACTCAGAGTGAGTAAATTGGCCATTTTCATGCACTTTTAACCATTCCATAAATCTTGTGTTTTGGGCCCCTGGAAGCATGAAAATCACTTTAAACATGCTAATTTTAGCTCTAACACTGATGATCCACCTACAAATGTGAACTGACGTTCAAAAATAAAACATTTGAAAAAGGACCATTTTCCACATTTCTGAAGCATGACGTAATGGGGGGGTGTTATCTCTTGTGTCGAAAATCAGCCGTTTTTGCTCGAACATTAAATGCCTCCAAATGGTATTTATTTCACTTCCCGAGCCCCTGGAAGCATGAAAATCACTTTAAACATGCTAATTTTAGCTCTAACACTGATGATCCACCTACAAATGTGAACTGACGTTCAAAAATAAAACATTTGAAAACGGACCATTTTCCACATTTCTGAAGCATGACGTAATGGGGGGGTGTTATCTCTTTTGTCGAAAATCAGCCGTTTTTGCTCGAACATTAAATGCCTCCAAATGGTATTTATTTCATTTCCCGAGCCCCTGGAAGCATGAAAATCACTTTAAACATGCTAATTTTAGCTCTAACACTGATGATCCACCTACAAATGTGAACTGACGTTCAAAAATAAAACATTTGAAAACGGACCATGTTCCACATTTCTGAAGCATGACGTAATGGGGGGGTGTTATCTCTTTTGTCGAAAATCAGCCGTTTTTGCTCGAACATTAAATGCCTCCAAATGGTATTTAATTAACTTCCCGGGGTGAAGAAACCCTTTTTGAGAACTCAGAGTGAGTAAATTGGCCATTTTCATGCACTTTTAACCATTCCATAAATCTTGTGTTTTGGGCCCCTGGAAGCATGAAAATCACTTTAAACATGCTAATTTTAGCTCTAACACTGATGATCCACCTACAAATGTGAACTGACGTTCAAAAATAAAACATTTGAAAACGGACCATTTTCCACATTTCTGAAGCATGACGTAATGGGGGGGTGTTATCTCTTTTGTCGAAAATCAGCCGTTTTTGCTCGAACATTAAATGCCTCCAAATGGTATTTAATTAACTTCCCGAGCCCCTGGAAGCATGAAAATCACTTTAAACATGCTAATTTTAGCTCTAACACTGATGATCCACCTACAAATGTGAACTGACGTTCAAAAATAAAACATTTGAAAACGGACCATGTTCCACATTTCTGGAGCATGACGTAATGGGGGGGTGTTATCTCTTTTGTCGAAAATCAGCCGTTTTTGCTCGAACATTAAATGCCTCCAAATGGTATTTAATTAACTTCCCGGGGTGAAGAAACCCTTTTTGAGAACTCAGAGTGAGTAAATTGGCCATTTTCATGCACTTTTAACCATTCCATAAATCTTGTGTTTTGGGCCCCTGGAAGCATGAAAATCACTTTAAACATGCTAATTTTAGCTCTAACACTGATGATCCACCTACAAATGTGAACTGACATTCAAAAATAAAACATTTGAAAACGGACCATTTTCCACATTTCTGAAGCATGACGTAATGGGGGGGTGTTATCTCTTTTGTCGAAAATCAGCCGTTTTTGCTCGAACATTAAATGCCTCCAAATGGTATTTATTTCATTTCCCGAGCCCCTGGAAGCATGAAAATCACTTTAAACATGCTAATTTTAGCTCTAACACTGATGATCCACTTACAAATGTGAACTGACGTTCAAAAATAAAACATTTGAAAACGGACCATTTTCCACATTTCTGAAGCATGACGTAATGGGGGGGGGTGTTATCTCTTTTGTCGAAAATCAGCCGTTTTTGCTCGAACATTAAATGCCTCCAAATGGTATTTAATTAACTTCCCGGGGTGAAGAAACCCTTTTTGAGAACTCAGAGTGAGTAAATTGGCCATTTTCATGCACTTTTAACCATTCCATAAATCTAGTGTTTTGGGCCCCTGGAAGCATGAAAATCACTTTAAACATGCTAATTTTAGCTCTAACACTGATGATCCACCTACAAATGTGAACTGACGTTCAAAAATAAAACATTTGAAAACGGACCATTTTCCACATTTCTGAAGCATGACGTAATGGGTGGGTGTTATCTCTTTTGTCGAAAATCAGCCGTTTTTGCTCGAACATTAAATGCCTCCAAATGGTATTTATTTCACTTCCCGAGCCCCTGGAAGCATGAAAATCACTTTAAACTTGCTAATTTTAGCTCTAACACTGATGATCCACCTACAAATGTGAACTGACGTTCAAAAATAAAACATTTGAAAACGGACCATTTTCCACATTTCTGAAGCATGACGTAATGGGGGGGTGTTATCTCTTTTGTCGAAAATCAGCCGTTTTTGCTCGAACATTAAATGCCTCCAAATGGTATTTAATTAACTTCCCGGGGTGAAGAAACCCTTTTTGAGAACTCAGAGTGAGTAAATTGGCCATTTTCATGCACTTTTAACCATTCCATAAATCTTGTGTTTTGGGCCCCTGGAAGCATGAAAATCACTTTAAACATGCTAATTTTAGCTCTAACACTGATGATCCACCTACAAATGTGAACTGACGTTCAAAAATAAAACATTTGAAAACGGACCATTTTCCACATTTCTGAAGCATGACGTAATGGGGGGGTGTTATCTCTTTTGTCGAAAATCAGCCGTTTTTGCTCGAACATTAAATGCCTCCAAATGGTATTTAATTAACTTCCCGAGCCCCTGGAAGCATGAAAATCGCTTTAAACATGCTAATTTTAGCTCTAACACTGATGATCCACCTACAAATGTGAACTGACGTTCAAAAATAAAACATTTGAAAACGGACCATGTTCCACATTTCTGGAGCATGACGTAATGGGGGGGTGTTATCTCTTTTGTCGAAAATCAGCCGTTTTTGCTCGAACATTAAATGCCTCCAAATGGTATTTAATTAACTTCCCGGGGTGAAGAAACCCTTTTTGAGAACTCAGAGTGAGTAAATTGGCCATTTTCATGCACTTTTAACCATTCCATAAATCTTGTGTTTTGGGCCCCTGGAAGCATGAAAATCACTTTAAACATGCTAATTTTAGCTCTAACACTGATGATCCACCTACAAATGTGAACTGACATTCAAAAATAAAACATTTGAAAACGGACCATTTTCCACATTTCTGAAGCATGACGTAATGGGGGGGTGTTATCTCTTTTGTCGAAAATCAGCCGTTTTTGCTCGAACATTAAATGCCTCCAAATGGTATTTATTTCATTTCCCCGAGCCCCTGGAAGCATGAAAATCACTTTAAACATGCTAATTTTAGCTCTAACACTGATGATCCACTTACAAATGTGAACTGACGTTCAAAAATAAAACATTTGAAAACGGACCATTTTCCACATTTCTGAAGCATGACGTAATGGGGGGGTGTTATCTCTTTTGTCGAAAATCAGCCGTTTTTGCTCGAACATTAAATGCCTCCAAATGGTATTTAATTAACTTCCTGAGCCCCTGGAAGCATGAAAATCACTTTAAACATGCTAATTTTAGCTCTAACACTGATGATCCACCTACAAATGTGAACTGACGTTCAAAAATAAAACATTTGAAAACGGACCATTTTCCACATTTCTGAAGCATGACGTAATGGGGGGGTGTTATCTCTTTTGTCGAAAATCAGCCGTTTTTGCTCGAACATTAAATGCCTCCAAATGGTATTTAATTAACTTCCCGGGGTGAAGAAACCCTTTTTGAGAACTCAGAGTGAGTAAATTGGCCATTTTCATGCACTTTTAACCATTCCATAAATCTTGTGTTTTGGGCCCCTGGAAGCATGAAAATCACTTTAAACATGCTAATTTTAGCTCTAACACTGATGATCCACCTACAAATGTGAACTGACGTTCAAAAATAAAACATTTGAAAACGGACCATTTTCCACATTTCTGAAGCATGACGTAATGGGGGGGTGTTATCTCTTTTGTCGAAAATCAGCCGTTTTTGCTCGAACATTAAATGCCTCCAAATGGTATTTAATTAACTTCCCGAGCCCCTGGAAGCATGAAAATCACTTTAAACATGCTAATTTTAGCTCTAACACTGATGATCCACCTACAAATGTGAACTGACGTTCAAAAATAAAACATTTGAAAACGGACCATTTTCCACATTTCTGAAGCATGACGTAATGGGGGGGTGTTATCTCTTTTGTCGAAAATCAGCCATTTTTGCTCGAACATTAAATGCCTCCAAATGGTATTTAATTAACTTCCCGGGGTGAAGAAACCCTTTTTGAGAACTCAGAGTGAGTAAATTGGCCATTTTCATGCACTTTTAACCATTCCATAAATCTTGTGTTTTGGGCCCCTGGAAGCATGAAAATCACTTTAAACATGCTAATTTTAGCTCTAACACTGATGATCCACCTACAAATGTGAACTGACGTTCAAAAATAAAACATTTGAAAACGGACCATTTTCCACATTTCTGAAGCATGACGTAATGGGGGGGTGTTATCTCTTTTGTCGAAAATCAGCCGTTTTTGCTCGAACATTAAATGCCTCCAAATGGTATTTATTTCATTTCCCGAGCCCCTGGAAGCATGAAAATCACTTTAAACATGCTAATTTTAGCTCTAACACTGATGATCCACTTACAAATGTGAACTGACGTTCAAAATAAAACATTTGAAAACGGACCATTTTCCACATTTCTGAAGCATGATGTAATGGGGGGTGTTATCTCTTTTGTCGAAAATCAGCCGTTTTTGCTCGAACATTAAATGCCTCCAAATGGTATTTAATTAACTTCCCGAGCCCCTGGAAGCATGAAAATCACTTTAAACATGCTAATTTTAGCTCTAACACTGATGATCCACCTACAAATGTGAACTGACGTTCAAAAATAAAACATTTGAAAACGGACCATTTTCCACATTTCTGAAGCATGACGTAATGGGGGGGTGTTATCTCTTTTGTCGAAAATCAGCCGTTTTTGCTCGAACATTAAATGCCTCCAAATGGTATTTAATTAACTTCCCGGGGTGAAGAAACCCTTTTTGAGAACTCAGAGTGAGTAAATTGGCCATTTTCATGCACTTTTAACCATTCCATAAATCTTGTGTTTTGGGCCCCTGGAAGCATGAAAATCACTTTAAACATGCTAATTTTAGCTCTAACACTGATGATCCACCTACAAATGTGAACTGACGTTCAAAAATAAAACATTTGAAAACGGACCATTTTCCACATTTCTGAAGCATGACGTAATGGGGGGGTGTTATCTCTTTTGTCGAAAATCAGCCGTTTTTGCTCGAACATTAAATGCCTCCAAATGGTATTTAATTAACTTCCCGAGCCCCTGGAAGCATGAAAATCACTTTAAACATGCTAATTTTAGCTCTAACACTGATGATCCACCTACAAATGTGAACTGACGTTCAAAAATAAAACATTTGAAAACGGACCATTTTCCACATTTCTGAAGCATGACGTAATGGGGGGGTGTTATCTCTTTTGTCGAAAATCAGCCGTTTTTGCTCGAACATTAAATGCCTCCAAATGGTATTTAATTAACTTCCCGGGGTGAAGAAACCCTTTTTGAGAAATCAGAGTGAGTAAATTGGCCATTTTCATGCACTTTTAACCATACCATAAATCTTGTGTTTTGGGCCCCTGGAAGCATGAAAATCACTTTAAACATGCTAATTTTAGCTCTAACACTGATGATCCACCTACAAATGTGAACTGACGTTCAAAAATAAAACATTTGAAAACGGACCATTTTCCACATTTCTGAAGCATGACGTAATGGGTGGGTGTTATCTCTTTTGTCGAAAATCAGCCGTTTTTGCTCGAACATTAAATGCCTCCAAATGGTATTTATTTCACTTCCCGAGCCCCTGGAAGCATGAAAATCACTTTAAACTTGCTAATTTTAGCTCTAACACTGATGATCCACCTACAAATGTGAACTGACGTTCAAAAATAAAACATTTGAAAACGGACCATTTTCCACATTTCTGAAGCATGACGTAATGGGGGGGTGTTATCTCTTTTGTCGAAAATCAGCCGTTTTTGCTCGAACATTAAATGCCTCCAAATGGTATTTAATTAACTTCCCGGGGTGAAGAAACCCTTTTTGAGAACTCAGAGTGAGTAAATTGGCCATTTTCATGCACTTTTAACCATTCCATAAATCTTGTGTTTTGGGCCCCTGGAAGCATGAAAATCACTTTAAACATGCTAATTTTAGCTCTAACACTGATGATCCACCTACAAATGTGAACTGACGTTCAAAAATAAAACATTTGAAAACGGACCATTTTCCACATTTCTGAAGCATGACGTAATGGGGGGGTGTTATCTCTTTTGTCGAAAATCAGCCGTTTTTGCTCGAACATTAAATGCCTCCAAATGGTATTTAATTCACTTCCCGAGCCCCTGGAAGCATGAAAATCACTTTAAACATGCTAATTTTAGCTCTAACACTGATGATCCAACTACAAATGTGAACTGACGTTCAAAAATAAAACATTTGAAAACGGACCATTTTCCACATTTCTGAAGCATGACGTAATGGGGGGGTGTTATCTCTTTTGTCGAAAATCAGCCGTTTTTGCTCGAACATTAAATGCCTCCAAATGGTATTTAATTAACTTCCCGGGGTGAAGAAACCCTTTTTGAGAACTCAGAGTGAGTAAATTGGCCATTTTCATGCACTTTTAACCATTCCATAAATCTTGTGTTTTGGGCCCCTGGAAGCATGAAAATCACTTTAAACATGCTAATTTTAGCTCTAACACTGATGATCCACCTACAAATGTGAACTGACGTTCAAAAATAAAACATTTGAAAACGGACCATTTTCCACATTTCTGAAGCATGACGTAATGGGGGGGTGTTATCTCTTTTGTCCAAAATCAGCCGTTTTTGCTCGAACATTAAATGCCTCCAAATGGTATTTAATTAACTTCCCGAGCCCCTGGAAGCATGAAAATCACTTTAAACATGCTAATTTTAGCTCTAACACTGATGATCCACCTACAAATGTGAACTGACGTTCAAAAATAAAACATTTGAAAACGGACCATTTTCCACATTTCTGAAGCATGACGTAATGGGGGGGTGTTATCTCTTTTGTCGAAAATCAGCCGTTTTTGCTCGAACATTAAATGCCTCCAAATGGTATTTAATTAACTTCCCGGGGTGAAGAAACCCTTTTTGAGAACTCAGAGTGAGTAAATTGGCCATTTTCATGCACTTTTAACCATTCCATAAATATTGTGTTTTGGGCCCCTGGAAGCATGAAAATCACTTTAAACATGCTAATTTTAGCTCTAACACTGATGATCCACCTACAAATGTGAACTGACGTTTAAAAATAAAACATTTGAAAACTGACCATTTTCCACATTTCTGAAGCATGACGTAATGGGGGGGTGTTATCTCTTTTGTCGAAAATCAGCCGTTTTTGCTCGAACATTAAATGCCTCCAAATGGTATTTAATTAACTTCCCGGGGTGAAGAAACCCTTTTTGAGAACTCAGAGTGAGTAAATTGGCCATTTTCATGCACTTTTAACCATTCCATAAATCTTGTGTTTTGGGCCCCTGGAAGCATGAAAATCACTTTAAACATGCTAATTTTAGCTCTAACACTGATGATCCACCTACAAATGTGAACTGACGTTCAAAAATAAAACATTTGAAAAAGGACCATTTTCCACATTTCTGAAGCATGACGTAATGGGGGGGTGTTATCTCTTGTGTCGAAAATCAGCCGTTTTTGCTCGAACATTAAATGCCTCCAAATGGTATTTATTTCACTTCCCGAGCCCCTGGAAGCATGAAAATTACTTTAAACATGCTAATTTTAGCTCTAACACTGATGATCCACCTACAAATGTGAACTGACGTTCAAAAATAAAACATTTGAAAACGGACCATTTTCCACATTTCTGAAGCATGACGTAATGGGGGGGTGTTATCTCTTTTGTCGAAAATCAGCCGTTTTTGCTCGAACATTAAATGCCTCCAAATGGTATTTAATTAACTTCCCGAGCCCCTGGAAGCATGAAAATCACTTTAAACATGCTAATTTTAGCTCTAACACTGATGATCCACCTACAAATGTGAACTGACGTTCAAAAATAAAACATTTGAAAACGGACCATGTTCCACATTTCTGAAGCATGACGTAATGGGGGGGTGTTATCTCTTTTGTCGAAAATCAGCCGTTTTTGCTCGAACATTAAATGCCTCCAAATGGTATTTAATTAACTTCCCGGGGTGAAGAAACCCTTTTTGAGAACTCAGAGTGAGTAAATTGGCCATTTTCATGCACTTTTAACCATTCCATAAATCTTGTGTTTTGGGCCCCTGGAAGCATGAAAATCACTTTAAACATGCTAATTTTAGCTCTAACACTGATGATCCACCTACAAATGTGAACTGACGTTCAAAAATAAAACATTTGAAAACGGACCATTTTCCACATTTCTGAAGCATGACGTAATGGGGGGGTGTTATCTCTTTTGTCGAAAATCAGCCGTTTTTGCTCGAACATTAAATGCCTCCAAATGGTATTTATTTCATTTCCCGAGCCCCTGGAAGCATGAAAATCACTTTAAACATGCTAATTTTAGCTCTAACACTGATGATCCACTTACAAATGTGAACTGGCGTTCAAAAATAAAACATTTGAAAACAGACCATTTTCCACATTTCTGAAGCATGACGTAATGGGGGGGTGTTATCTCTTTTGTCGAAAATCAGCCGTTTTTGCTCGAACATTAAATGCCTCCAAATGGTATTTAATTAACTTCCCGGGGTGAAGAAACCCTTTTTGAGAACTCAGAGTGAGTAAATTGGCCATTTTCATGCACTTTTAACCATTCCATAAATCTTGTGTTTTGGGCCCCTGGAAGCATGAAAATCACTTTAAACATGCTAATTTTAGCTCTAACACTGATGATCCACCTACAAATGTGAACTGACGTTCAAAAATAAAACATTTGAAAACGGACCATTTTCCACATTTCTGAAGCATGACGTAATGGGGGGGTGTTATCTCTTTTGTCGAAAATCAGCCGTTTTTGCTCGAACATTAAATGCCTCCAAATGGTATTTAATTAACTTCCCGAGCCCCTGGAAGCATGAAAATCACTTTAAACATGCTAATTTTAGCTCTAACACTGATGATCCACCTACAAATGTGAACTGACGTTCAAAAATAAAACATTTGAAAACGGACCATGTTCCACATTTCTGAAGCATGACGTAATGGGGGGGTGTTATCTCTTTTGTCGAAAATCAGCCGTTTTTCCTCGAACATTAAATGCCTCCAAATGGTATTTAATTAACTTCCCGGGGTGAAGAAACCCTTTTTGAGAACTCAGAGTGAGTAAATTGGCAATTTTCATGCACTTTTAACCATTCCATAAATCTTGTGTTTTGGGCCCCTGGAAGCATGAAAATCACTTTAAACATGCTAATTTTAGCTCTAACACTGATGATCCACCTACAAATGTGAACTGACGTTCAAAAATAAAACATTTGAAAACGGACCATTTTCCACATTTCTGAAGCATGACGTAATGGGGGGGTGTTATCTCTTTTGTCGAAAATCAGCCGTTTTTGCTCGAACATTAAATGCCTCCAAATGGTATTTATTTCATTTCCCGAGCCCCTGGAAGCATGAAAATCACTTTAAACATGCTAATTTTAGCTCTAACACTGATGATCCACTTACAAATGTGAACTGACGTTCAAAAATAAAACATTTGAAAACGGACCATTTTCCACATTTCTGAAGCATGACGTAATGGGGGGGTGTTATCCCTTTTGTCGAAAATGAGCCGTTTTTGCTCGAACATTAAATGCCTCCAAATGGTATTTAATTAACTTCCCGAGCCCCTGGAAGCATGAAAATCACTTTAAACATGCTAATTTTAGCTCTAACACTGATGATCCACCTACAAATGTGAACTGACGTTCAAAAATAAAACATTTGAAAACGGACCATTTTCCACATTTCTGAAGCATGAAGTAATGGGGGGGTGTTATCTCTTTTGTCGAAAATCAGCCGTTTTTGCTCGAACATTAAATGCCTCCAAATGGTATTTATTTCACTTCCGGAGCCCCTGGAAGCATGAAAATCACTTTAAACATGCTAATTTTAGCTCTAACACTGATGATCCACCTACAAATGTGAACTGACGTTCAAAAATAAAACATTTGAAAACGGACCATTTTCCACATTTCTGAAGCATGACGTAATGGGGGGGTGTTATCTCTTTTGTCGAAAATCAGCCATTTTTGCTCGAACATTAAATGCCTCCAAATGGTATTTAATTAACTTCCCGAGCCCCTGGAAGCATGAAAATCACTTTAAACATGCTAATTTTAGCTCTAACACTGATGATCCACCTACAAATGTGAACTGACGTTCAAAAATAAAACATTTGAAAACGGACCATTTTCCACATTTCTGAAGCATGACGTAATGGGGGGGTGTTATCTCTTTTGTCGAAAATCAGCCGTTTTTGCTCAAACATTAAATGCCTCCAAAGGGTATTTAATTAACTTCACGAGCCCCTGGAAGCATGAAAATCACTTTAAACATGCTAATTTTAGCTCTAACACTGATGATCCACCTACAAATGTGAACTGAAGTTCAAAAATAAAACATTTGAAAACGGACCATTTTCCACATTTCTGAAGCATGACGTAATGGGGGGGTGTTATCTCTTTTGTCGAAAATCAGCCGTTTTTGCTCGAACATTAAATGCCTCCAAATGGTATTTAATTAACTTCCCGGGGTGAAGAAACCCTTTTTGAGAACTCAGAGTGAGTAAATTGGCCATTTTCATGCACTTTTAACCATTCCATAAATCTTGTGTTTTGGGCCCCTGGAAGCATGAAAATCACTTTAAACATGCTAATTTTAGCTCTAACACTGATGATCCACCTACAAATGTGAACTGACGTTCAAAAATAAAACATTTGAAAACGGACAATTTTCCACATTTCTGAAGCATGACGTAATGGGGGGGGGTGTTATCTCTTTTGTCGAAAATCAGCCGTTTTTGCTCGAACATTAAATGCCTCCAAATGGTATTTAATTAACTTCCCGGGGTGAAGAAACCCTTTTTGAGAACTCAGAGTGAGTAAATTGGCCATTTTCATGCACTTTTAACCATTCCATAAATCTTGTGTTTTGGGCCCCTGGAAGCATGAAAATCACTTTAAACATGCTAATTTTAGCTCTAACACTGATGATCCACCTACAAATGTGAACTGACGTTCAAAAATAAAACATTTGAAAACGGACCATTTTCCACATTTCTGAAGCATGACGTAATGGGTGGGTGTTATCTCTTTTGTCGAAAATCAGCCGTTTTTGCTCGAACATTAAATGCCTCCAAATGGTATTTAATTCACTTCCCGAGCCCCTGGAAGCATGAAAATCACTTTAAACATGCTAATTTTAGCTCTAACACTGATGATCCAACTACAAATGTGAACTGACGTTCAAAAATAAAACATTTGAAAACGGACCATTTTCCACATTTCTGAAGCATGACGTAATGGGGGGGTGTTATCTCTTTTGTCGAAAATCAGCCGTTTTTGCTCGAACATTAAATGCCTCCAAATGGTATTTAATTAACTTCCCGGGGTGAAGAAACCCTTTTTGAGAACTCAGAGTGAGTAAATTGGCCATTTTCATGCACTTTTAACCATTCCATAAATCTTGTGTTTTGGGCCCCTGGAAGCATGAAAATCACTTTAAACATGCTAATTTTAGCTCTAACACTGATGATCCACCTACAAATGTGAACTGACGTTCAAAAATAAAACATTTGAAAACGGACCATTTTCCACATTTCTGAAGCATGACGTAATGGGGGGGTGTTATCTCTTTTGTCCAAAATCAGCCGTTTTTGCTCGAACATTAAATGCCTCCAAATGGTATTTAATTAACTTCCCGAGCCCCTGGAAGCATGAAAATCACTTTAAACATGCTAATTTTAGCTCTAACACTGATGATCCACCTACAAATGTGAACTGACGTTCAAAAATAAAACATTTGAAAACGGACCATTTTCCACATTTCTGAAGCATGACGTAATGGGGGGGTGTTATCTCTTTTGTCGAAAATCAGCCGTTTTTGCTCGAACATTAAATGCCTCCAAATGGTATTTAATTAACTTCCCGGGGTGAAGAAACCCTTTTTGAGAACTCAGAGTGAGTAAATTGGCCATTTTCATGCACTTTTAACCATTCCATAAATATTGTGTTTTGGGCCCCTGGAAGCATGAAAATCACTTTAAACATGCTAATTTTAGCTCTAACACTGATGATCCACCTACAAATGTGAACTGACGTTTAAAAATAAAACATTTGAAAACTGACCATTTTCCACATTTCTGAAGCATGACGTAATGGGGGGGTGTTATCTCTTTTGTCGAAAATCAGCCGTTTTTGCTCGAACATTAAATGCCTCCAAATGGTATTTAATTAACTTCCCGGGGTGAAGAAACCCTTTTTGAGAACTCAGAGTGAGTAAATTGGCCATTTTCATGCACTTTTAACCATTCCATAAATCTTGTGTTTTGGGCCCCTGGAAGCATGAAAATCACTTTAAACATGCTAATTTTAGCTCTAACACTGATGATCCACCTACAAATGTGAACTGACGTTCAAAAATAAAACATTTGAAAAAGGACCATTTTCCACATTTCTGAAGCATGACGTAATGGGGGGGGTGTTATCTCTTGTGTCGAAAATCAGCCGTTTTTGCTCGAACATTAAATGCCTCCAAATGGTATTTATTTCACTTCCCGAGCCCCTGGAAGCATGAAAATCACTTTAAACATGCTAATTTTAGCTCTAACACTGATGATCCACCTACAAATGTGAACTGACGTTCAAAAATAAAACATTTGAAAACGGACCATTTTCCACATTTCTGAAGCATGACGTAATGGGGGGGTGTTATCTCTTTTGTCGAAAATCAGCCGTTTTTGCTCGAACATTAAATGCCTCCAAATGGTATTTAATTAACTTCCCGAGCCCCTGGAAGCATGAAAATCACTTTAAACATGCTAATTTTAGCTCTAACACTGATGATCCACCTACAAATGTGAACTGACGTTCAAAAATAAAACATTTGAAAACGGACCATGTTCCACATTTCTGAAGCATGACGTAATGGGGGGGTGTTATCTCTTTTGTCGAAAATCAGCCGTTTTTGCTCGAACATTAAATGCCTCCAAATGGTATTTAATTAACTTCCCGGGGTGAAGAAACCCTTTTTGAGAACTCAGAGTGAGTAAATTGGCCATTTTCATGCACTTTTAACCATTCCATAAATCTTGTGTTTTGGGCCCCTGGAAGCATGAAAATCACTTTAAACATGCTAATTTTAGCTCTAACACTGATGATCCACCTACAAATGTGAACTGACGTTCAAAAATAAAACATTTGAAAACGGACCATTTTCCACATTTCTGAAGCATGACGTAATGGGGGGGTGTTATCTCTTTTGTCGAAAATCAGCCGTTTTTGCTCGAACATTAAATGCCTCCAAATGGTATTTATTTCATTTCCCGAGCCCCTGGAAGCATGAAAATCACTTTAAACATGCTAATTTTAGCTCTAACACTGATGATCCACTTACAAATGTGAACTGGCGTTCAAAAATAAAACATTTGAAAACAGACCATTTTCCACATTTCTGAAGCATGACGTAATGGGGGGGTGTTATCTCTTTTGTCGAAAATCAGCCGTTTTTGCTCGAACATTAAATGCCTCCAAATGGTATTTAATTAACTTCCCGGGGTGAAGAAACCCTTTTTGAGAACTCAGAGTGAGTAAATTGGCCATTTTCATGCACTTTTAACCATTCCATAAATCTTGTGTTTTGGGCCCCTGGAAGCATGAAAATCACTTTAAACATGCTAATTTTAGCTCTAACACTGATGATCCACCTACAAATGTGAACTGACGTTCAAAAATAAAACATTTGAAAACGGACCATTTTCCACATTTCTGAAGCATGACGTAATGGGGGGGTGTTATCTCTTTTGTCGAAAATCAGCCGTTTTTGCTCGAACATTAAATGCCTCCAAATGGTATTTAATTAACTTCCCGAGCCCCTGGAAGCATGAAAATCACTTTAAACATGCTAATTTTAGCTCTAACACTGATGATCCACCTACAAATGTGAACTGACGTTCAAAAATAAAACATTTGAAAACGGACCATGTTCCACATTTCTGAAGCATGACGTAATGGGGGGGTGTTATCTCTTTTGTCGAAAATCAGCCGTTTTTCCTCGAACATTAAATGCCTCCAAATGGTATTTAATTAACTTCCCGGGGTGAAGAAACCCTTTTTGAGAACTCAGAGTGAGTAAATTGGCAATTTTCATGCACTTTTAACCATTCCATAAATCTTGTGTTTTGGGCCCCTGGAAGCATGAAAATCACTTTAAACATGCTAATTTTAGCTCTAACACTGATGATCCACCTACAAATGTGAACTGACGTTCAAAAATAAAACATTTGAAAACGGACCATTTTCCACATTTCTGAAGCATGACGTAATGGGGGGGTGTTATCTCTTTTGTCGAAAATCAGCCGTTTTTGCTCGAACATTAAATGCCTCCAAATGGTATTTATTTCATTTCCCGAGCCCCTGGAAGCATGAAAATCACTTTAAACATGCTAATTTTAGCTCTAACACTGATGATCCACTTACAAATGTGAACTGACGTTCAAAAATAAAACATTTGAAAACGGACCATTTTCCACATTTCTGAAGCATGACGTAATGGGGGGGTGTTATCCCTTTTGTCGAAAATCAGCCGTTTTTGCTCGAACATTAAATGCCTCCAAATGGTATTTAATTAACTTCCCGAGCCCCTGGAAGCATGAAAATCACTTTAAACATGCTAATTTTAGCTCTAACACTGATGATCCACCTACAAATGTGAACTGACGTTCAAAAATAAAACATTTGAAAACGGACCATTTTCCACATTTCTGAAGCATGACGTAATGGGGGGGTGTTATCTCTTTTGTCGAAAATCAGCCGTTTTTGCTCGAACATTAAATGCCTCCAAATGGTATTTATTTCACTTCCCGAGCCCCTGGAAGCATGAAAATCACTTTAAACATGCTAATTTTAGCTCTAACACTGATGATCCACCTACAAATGTGAACTGACGTTCAAAAATAAAACATTTGAAAACGGACCATTTTCCACATTTCTGAAGCATGACGTAATGGGGGGGTGTTATCTCTTTTGTCGAAAATCAGCCATTTTTGCTCGAACATTAAATGCCTCCAAATGGTATTTAATTAACTTCCCGAGCCCCTGGAAGCATGAAAATCACTTTAAACATGCTAATTTTAGCTCTAACACTGATGATCCACCTACAAATGTGAACTGACGTTCAAAAATAAAACATTTGAAAACGGACCATTTTCCACATTTCTGAAGCATGACGTAATGGGGGGGTGTTATCTCTTTTGTCGAAAATCAGCCGTTTTTGCTCAAACATTAAATGCCTCCAAAGGGTATTTAATTAACTTCACGAGCCCCTGGAAGCATGAAAATCACTTTAAACATGCTAATTTTAGCTCTAACACTGATGATCCACCTACAAATGTGAACTGAAGTTCAAAAATAAAACATTTGAAAACGGACCATTTTCCACATTTCTGAAGCATGACGTAATGGGGGGTGTTATCTCTTTTGTCGAAAATCAGCCGTTTTTGCTCGAACATTAAATGCCTCCAAATGGTATTTAATTAACTTCCCGGGGTGAAGAAACCCTTTTTGAGAACTCAGAGTGAGTAAATTGGCCATTTTCATGCACTTTTAACCATTCCATAAATCTTGTGTTTTGGGCCCCTGGAAGCATGAAAATCACTTTAAACATGCTAAGTTTAGCTCTAACACTGATGATCCACCTACAAATGTGAACTGACGTTCAAAAATAAAACATTTGAAAACGGACCATTTTCCACATTTCTGAAGCATGACGTAATGGGGGGGGGTGTTATCTCTTTTGTCGAAAATCAGCCGTTTTTGCTCGAACATTAAATGCCTCCAAATGGTATTTAATTAACTTCCCGGGGTGAAGAAACCCTTTTTGAGAACTCAGAGTGAGTAAATTGGCCATTTTCATGCACTTTTAACCATTCCATAAATCTTGTGTTTTGGGCCCCTGGAAGCATGAAAATCACTTTAAACATGCTAATTTTAGCTCTAACACTGATGATCCACCTACAAATGTGAACTGACGTTCAAAAATAAAACATTTGAAAACGGACCATTTTCCACATTTCTGAAGCATGACGTAATGGGTGGGTGTTATCTCTTTTGTCGAAAATCAGCCGTTTTTGCTCGAACATTAAATGCCTCCAAATGGTATTTAATTAACTTCCCGAGCCCCTGGAAGCATGAAAATCACTTTAAACATGCTAATTTTAGCTCTAACACTGATGATCCACCTACAAATGTGAACTGACGTTCAAAAATAAAACATTTGAAAACGGACCATGTTCCACATTTCTGAAGCATGACGTAATGGGGGGGTGTTATCTCTTTTGTCGAAAATCAGCCGTTTTTGCTCGAACATTAAATGCCTCCAAATGGTATTTAATTAACTTCCCGGGGTGAAGAAACCCTTTTTGAGAACTCAGAGTGAGTAAATTGGCCATTTTCTTGCACTTTTAACCATTCCATAAATCTTGTGTTTTGGGCCCCTGGAAGCATGAAAATCACTTTAAACATGCTAATTTTAGCTCTAACACTGATGATCCACCTACAAATGTGAACTGACGTTTAAAAATAAAACATTTGAAAACGGACCATTTTCCACATTTCTGAAGCATGACGTAATGGGGGGGTGTTATCTCTTTTGTCGAAAATCAGCCGTTTTTGCTCGAACATTAAATGCCTCCAAATGGTATTTAATTAACTTCCCGGGGTGAAGAAACCCTTTTTGAGAACTCAGAGTGAGTAAATTGGCCATTTTCATGCACTTTTAACCATTCCATAAATCTTGTGTTTTGGGCCCCTGGAAGCATGAAAATCACTTTAAACATGCTAATTTTAGCTCTAACACTGATGATCCACCTACAAATGTGAACTGACGTTCAAAAATAAAACATTTGAAAAAGGACCATTTTCCACATTTCTGAAGCATGACGTAATGGGGGGGTGTTATCTCTTGTGTCGAAAATCAGCCGTTTTTGCTCGAACATTAAATGCCTCCAAATGGTATTTATTTCACTTCCCGAGCCCCTGGAAGCATGAAAATCACTTTAAACATGCTAATTTTAGCTCTAACACTGATGATCCACCTACAAATGTGAACTGACGTTCAAAAATAAAACATTTGAAAACGGACCATTTTCCACATTTCTGAAGCATGACGTAATGGGGGGGGTGTTATCTCTTTTGTCGAAAATCAGCCGTTTTTGCTCGAACATTAAATGCCTCCAAATGGTATTTAATTAACTTCCCGAGCCCCTGGAAGCATGAAAATCACTTTAAACATGCTAATTTTAGCTCTAACACTGATGATCCACCTACAAATGTGAACTGACGTTCAAAAATAAAACATTTGAAAACGGACCATGTTCCACATTTCTGAAGCATGACGTAATGGGGGGGTGTTATCTCTTTTGTCGAAAATCAGCCGTTTTTGCTCGAACATTAAATGCCTCCAAATGGTATTTAATTAACTTCCCGGGGTGAAGAAACCCTTTTTGAGAACTCAGAGTGAGTAAATTGGCCATTTTCATGCACTTTTAACCATTCCATAAATCTTGTGTTTTGGGCCCCTGGAAGCATGAAAATCACTTTAAACATGCTAATTTTAGCTCTAACACTGATGATCCACCTACAAATGTGAACTGACGTTCAAAAATAAAACATTTGAAAACGGACCATTTTCCACATTTCTGAAGCATGACGTAATGGGGGGGTGTTATCTCTTTTGTCGAAAATCAGCCGTTTTTGCTCGAACATTAAATGCCTCCAAATGGTATTTAATTAACTTCCCGAGCCCCTGGAAGCATGAAAATCACTTTAAACATGCTAATTTTAGCTCTAACACTGATGATCCACCTACAAATGTGAACTGACGTTCAAAAATAAAACATTTGAAAACGGACCATGTTCCACATTTCTGGAGCATGACGTAATGGGGGGGTGTTATCTCTTTTGTCGAAAATCAGCCGTTTTTGCTCGAACATTAAATGCCTCCAAATGGTATTTAATTAACTTCCCGGGGTGAAGAAACCCTTTTTGAGAACTCAGAGTGAGTAAATTGGCCATTTTCATGCACTTTTAACCATTCCATAAATCTTGTGTTTTGGGCCCCTGGAAGCATGAAAATCACTTTAAACATGCTAATTTTAGCTCTAACACTGATGATCCACCTACAAATGTGAACTGACATTCAAAAATAAAACATTTGAAAACGGACCATTTTCCACATTTCTGAAGCATGACGTAATGGGGGGGTGTTATCTCTTTTGTCGAAAATCAGCCGTTTTTGCTCGAACATTAAATGCCTCCAAATGGTATTTATTTCATTTCCCGAGCCCCTGGAAGCATGAAAATCACTTTAAACATGCTAATTTTAGCTCTAACACTGATGATCCACTTACAAATGTGAACTGACGTTCAAAAATAAAACATTTGAAAACGGACCATTTTCCACATTTCTGAAGCATGACGTAATGGGGGGGTGTTATCTCTTTTGTCGAAAATCAGCCGTTTTTGCTCGAACATTAAATGCCTCCAAATGGTATTTAATTAACTTCCTGAGCCCCTGGAAGCATGAAAATCACTTTAAACATGCTAATTTTAGCTCTAACACTGATGATCCACCTACAAATGTGAACTGACGTTCAAAAATAAAACATTTGAAAACGGACCATTTTCCACATTTCTGAAGCATGACGTAATGGGGGGGTGTTATCTCTTTTGTCGAAAATCAGCCGTTTTTGCTCGAACATTAAATGCCTCCAAATGGTATTTAATTAACTTCCCGGGGTGAAGAAACCCTTTTTGAGAACTCAGAGTGAGTAAATTGGCCATTTTCATGCACTTTTAACCATTCCATAAATCTTGTGTTTTGGGCCCCTGGAAGCATGAAAATCACTTTAAACATGCTAATTTTAGCTCTAACACTGATGATCCACCTACAAATGTGAACTGACGTTCAAAAATAAAACATTTGAAAACGGACCATTTTCCACATTTCTGAAGCATGACGTAATGGGGGGGTGTTATCTCTTTTGTCGAAAATCAGCCGTTTTTGCTCGAACATTAAATGCCTCCAAATGGTATTTATTTCACTTCCCGAGCCCCTGGAAGCATGAAAATCACTTTAAACATGCTAATTTTAGCTCTAACACTGATGATCCACCTACAAATGTGAACTGACGTTCAAAAATAAAACATTTGAAAACGGACCATTTTCCACATTTCTGAAGCATGACGTAATGGGGGGGTGTTATCTCTTTTGTCGAAAATCAGCCATTTTTGCTCGAACGTAAAATGCCTGCAAATGGTATTTAATTAACATCCCGAGCCCCTGGAAGCATGAAAATCACTTTAAACATGCTAATTTTAGCTCTAACACTGATGATCCACCTACAAATGTGAACTGACGTTCAAAAATAAAACATTTGAAAACGGACCATTTTCCACATTTCTGAAGCATGACGTAATGGGGGGGTGTTATCTCTTTTGTCGAAAATCAGCCGTTTTTGCTCGAACATTAAATGCCTCCAAAGGGTATTTAATTAACTTCACGAGCCCCTGGAAGCATGAAAATCACTTTAAACATGCTAATTTTAGCTCTAACACTGATGATCCACCTACAAATGTGAACTGACGTTCAAAAATAAAACATTTGAAAACGGACCATTTTCCACATTTCTGAAACATGACGTAATTGGGGGGGTGTTATCTCTTTTGTCGAAAATCAGCCGTTTTTGCTCGAACATTAAATGCCTCCAAATGGTATTTAATTAACTTCCCGGGGTGAAGAAACCCTTTTTGAGAACTCAGAGTGAGTAAATTGGCCATTTTCATGCACTTTTAACCATTCCATAAATCTTGTGTTTTGGGCCCCTGGAAGCATGAAAATCACTTTAAACATGCTAATTTTAGCTCTAACACTGATGATCCACCTACAAATGTGAACTGACGTTCAAAAATAAAACATTTGAAAACGGACCATTTTCCACATTTCTGAAGCATGACGTAATGGGGGGGGGTGTTATCTCTTTTGTCGAAAATCAGCCGTTTTTGCTCGAACATTAAATGCCTCCAAATGGTATTTAATTAACTTCCCGGGGTGAAGAAACCCTTTTTGAGAACTCAGAGTGAGTAAATTGGCCATTTTCATGCACTTTTAACCATTCCATAAATCTTGTGTTTTGGGCCCCTGGAAGCATGAAAATCACTTTAAACATGCTAATTTTAGCTCTAACACTGATGATCCACCTACAAATGTGAACTGACGTTCAAAAATAAAACATTTGAAAACGGACCATTTTCCACATTTCTGAAGCATGACGTAATGGGTGGGTGTTATCTCTTTTGTCGAAAATCAGCCGTTTTTGCTCGAACATTAAATGCCTCCAAATGGTATTTAATTAACTTCCCGAGCCCCTGGAAGCATGAAAATCACTTTAAACATGCTAATTTTAGCTCTAACACTGATGATCCACCTACAAATGTGAACTGACGTTCAAAAATAAAACATTTGAAAACGGACCATGTTCCACATTTCTGAAGCATGACGTAATGGGGGGGTGTTATCTCTTTTGTCGAAAATCAGCCGTTTTTGCTCGAACATTAAATGCCTCCAAATAGTATTTAATTAACTTCCCGGGGTGAAGAAACCCTTTTTGAGAACTCAGAGTGAGTAAATTGGCCATTTTCTTGCACTTTTAACCATTCCATAAATCTTGTGTTTTGGGCCCCTGGAAGCATGAAAATCACTTTAAACATGCTAATTTTAGCTCTAACACTGATGATCCACCTACAAATGTGAACTGACGTTCAAAAATAAAACATTTGAAAACGGACCATTTTCCACATTTCTGAAGCATGACGTAATGGGGGGGGTGTTATCTCTTTTGTCGAAAATCAGCCGTTTTTGCTCGAACATTAAATGCCTCCAAATGGTATTTATTTCATTTCCCGAGCCCCTGGAAGCATGAAAATCACTTTAAACATGCTAATTTTAGCTCTAACACTGATGATCCACTTACAAATGTGAACTGACGTTCAAAAATAAAACATTTGAAAACGGACCATTTTCCACATTTCTGAAGCATGACGTAATGGGGGGGTGTTATCTCTTTTGTCGAAAATCAGCCGTTTTTGCTCGAACATTAAATGCCTCCAAATGGTATTTAATTAACTTCCCGGGGTGAAGAAACCCTTTTTGAGAACTCAGAGTGAGTAAATTGGCCATTTTCATGCACTTTTAACCATTCCATAAATCTTGTGTTTTGGGCCCCTGGAAGCATGAAAATCACTTTAAACATGCTAATTTTAGCTCTAACACTGATGATCCACCTACAAATGTGAACTGACGTTCAAAAATAAAACATTTGAAAACGGACCATTTTCCACATTTCTGAAGCATGACGTAATGGGGGGGTGTTATCTCTTTTGTCGAAAATCAGCCGTTTTTGCTCGAACTTTAAATGCCTCCAAATGGTATTTAATTAACTTCCCGAGCCCCTGGAAGCATGAAAATCACTTTAAACATGCTAATTTTAGCTCTAACACTGATGATCCACCTACAAATGTGAACTGACGTTCAAAAATAAAACATTTGAAAACGGACCATGTTCCACATTTCTGAAGCATGACGTAATGGGGGGGTGTTATCTCTTTTGTCGAAAATCAGCCGTTTTTGCTCGAACATTAAATGCCTCCAAATGGTATTTAATTAACTTCCCGGGGTGAAGAAACCCTTTTTGAGAACTCAGAGTGAGTAAATTGGCCATTTTCATGCACTTTTAACCATTCCATAAATCTTGTGTTTTGGGCCCCTGGAAGCATGAAAATCACTTTAAACATGCTAATTTTAGCTCTAACACTGATGATCCACCTACAAATGTGAACTGACGTTCAAAAATAAAACATTTGAAAACGGACCATTTTCCACATTTCTGAAGCATGACGTAATGGGGGGGTGTTATCTCTTTTGTCGAAAATCAGCCGTTTTTGCTCGAACATTAAATGCCTCCAAAGGGTATTTAATTAACTTCACGAGCCCCTGGAAGCATGAAAATCACTTTAAACATGCTAATTTTAGCTCTAACACTGATGATCCACCTACAAATGTGAACTGACGTTCAAAAATAAAACATTTGAAAACGGACCATTTTCCACATTTCTGAAACATGACGTAATTGGGGGGGTGTTATCTCTTTTGTCGAAAATCAGCCGTTTTTGCTCGAACATTAAATGCCTCCAAATGGTATTTAATTAACTTCCCGGGGTGAAGAAACCCTTTTTGAGAACTCAGAGTGAGTAAATTGGCCATTTTCATGCACTTTTAACCATTCCATAAATCTTGTGTTTTGGGCCCCTGGAAGCATGAAAATCACTTTAAACATGCTAATTTTAGCTCTAACACTGATGATCCACCTACAAATGTGAACTGACGTTCAAAAATAAAACATTTGAAAATGGACCATTGTCCACATTTCTGAAGCATGACGTAATGGGGGGGGTGTTATCTCTTTTGTCGAAAATCAGCCGTTTTTGCTCGAACATTAAATGCCTCCAAATGGTATTTAATTAACTTCCCGGGGTGAAGAAACCCTTTTTGAGAACTCAGAGTGAGTAAATTGGCCATTTTCATGCACTTTTAACCATTCCATAAATCTTGTGTTTTGGGCCCCTGGAAGCATGAAAATCACTTTAAACATGCTAATTTTAGCTCTAACACTGATGATCCACCTACAAATGTGAACTGACGTTCAAAAATAAAACATTTGAAAACGGACCATTTTCCACATTTCTGAAGCATGACGTAATGGGTGGGTGTTATCTCTTTTGTCGAAAATCAGCCGTTTTTGCTCGAACATTAAATGCCTCCAAATGGTATTTAATTAACTTCCCGAGCCCCTGGAAGCATGAAAATCACTTTAAACATGCTAATTTTAGCTCTAACACTGATGATCCACCTACAAATGTGAACTGACGTTCAAAAATAAAACATTTGAAAACGGACCATGTTCCACATTTCTGAAGCATGACGTAATGGGGGGGTGTTATCTCTTTTGTCGAAAATCAGCCGTTTTTGCTCGAACATTAAATGCCTCCAAATGGTATTTAATTAACTTCCCGGGGTGAAGAAACCCTTTTTGAGAACTCAGAGTGAGTAAATTGGCCATTTTCTTGCACTTTTAACCATTCCATAAATCTTGTGTTTTGGGCCCCTGGAAGCATGAAAATCACTTTAAACATGCTAATTTTAGCTCTAACACTGATGATCCACCTACAAATGTGAACTGACGTTCAAAAATAAAACATTTGAAAACGGACCATTTTCCACATTTCTGAAGCATGACGTAATGGGGGGGTGTTATCTCTTTTGTCGAAAATCAGCCGTTTTTGCTCGAACATTAAATGCCTCCAAATGGTATTTATTTCATTTCCCGAGCCCCTGGAAGCATGAAAATCACTTTAAACATGCTAATTTTAGCTCTAACACTGATGATCCACTTACAAATGTGAACTGACGTTCAAAAATAAAACATTTGAAAACGGACCATTTTCCACATTTCTGAAGCATGACGTAATGGGGGGGTGTTATCTCTTTTGTCGAAAATCAGCCGTTTTTGCTCGAACATTAAATGCCTCCAAATGGTATTTAATTAACTTCCCGGGGTGAAGAAACCCTTTTTGAGAACTCAGAGTGAGTAAATTGGCCATTTTCATGCACTTTTAACCATTCCATAAATCTTGTGTTTTGGGCCCCTGGAAGCATGAAAATCACTTTAAACATGCTAATTTTAGCTCTAACACTGATGATCCACCTACAAATGTGAACTGACGTTCAAAAATAAAACATTTGAAAACGGACCATTTTCCACATTTCTGAAGCATGACGTAATGGGGGGGTGTTATCTCTTTTGTCGAAAATCAGCCGTTTTTGCTCGAACATTAAATGCCTCCAAATGGTATTTAATTAACTTCCCGAGCCCCTGGAAGCATGAAAATCACTTTAAACATGCTAATTTTAGCTCTAACACTGATGATCCACCTACAAATGTGAACTGACGTTCAAAAATAAAACATTTGAAAACGGACCATGTTCCACATTTCTGAAGCATGACGTAATGGGGGGGTGTTATCTCTTTTGTCGAAAATCAGCCGTTTTTGCTCGAACATTAAATGCCTCCAAATGGTATTTAATTAACTTCCCGGGGTGAAGAAACCCTTTTTGAGAACTCAGAGTGAGTAAATTGGCCATTTTCATGCACTTTTAACCATTCCATAAATCTTGTGTTTTGGGCCCCTGGAAGCATGAAAATCAATTTAAACATGCTAATTTTAGCTCTAACACTGATGATCCACTTACAAATGTGAACTGACGTTCAAAAATAAAACATTTGAAAACGGACCATTTTCCACATTTCTGAAGCATGACGTAATGGGGGGGTGTTATCTCTTTTGTCGAAAATCAGCCGTTTTTGCTCGAACATTAAATGCCTCCAAATGGTATTTAATTAACTTCCCGAGCCCCTGGAAGCATGAAAATCACTTTAAACATGCTAATTTTAGCTCTAACACTGATGATCCACCTACAAATGTGAACTGACGTTCAAAAATAAAACATTTGAAAACGGACCATTTTCCGCATTTCTGAAGCATGACGTAATGGGGGGGTGTTATCTCTTTTGTCGAAAATCAGCCGTTTTTGCTCGAACATTAAATGCCTCCAAATGGTATTTAATTAACTTCCCGGGGTGAAGAAACCCTTTTTGAGAACTCAGAGTGAGTAAATTGGCCATTTTCATGCACTTTTAACCATTCCATAAATCTTGTGTTTTGGGCCCCTGGAAGCATGAAAATCACTTTAAACATGCTAATTTTAGCTCTAACACTGATGATCCACCTACAAATGTGAACTGACGTTCAAAAATAAAACATTTGAAAACGGACCATTTTCCACATTTCTGAAGCATGACGTAATGGGGGGGTGTTATCTCTTTTGTCGAAAATCAGCCGTTTTTGCTCGAACATTAAATGCCTCCAAATGGTATTTAATTAACTTCCCGAGCCCCTGGAAGCATGAAAATCACTTTAAACATGCTAATTTTAGCTCTAACACTGATGATCCACCTACAAATGTGAACTGACGTTCAAAAATAAAACATTTGAAAACGGACCATTTTCCACATTTCTGAAGCATGACGTAATGGGGGGGTGTTATCTCTTTTGTCGAAAATCAGCCGTTTTTGCTCGAACATTAAATGCCTCCAAATGGTATTTAATTAACTTCCCGGGGTGAAGAAACCCTTTTTGAGAACTCAGAGTGAGTAAATTGGCCATTTTCATGCACTTTTAACCATTCCATAAATATTGTGTTTTGGGCCCCTGGAAGCATGAAAATCACTTTAAACATGCTAATTTTAGCTCTAACACTGATGATCCACCTACAAATGTGAACTGACGTTTAAAAATAAAACATTTGAAAACGGACCATTTTCCACATTTCTGAAGCATGACGTAATGGGGGGGTGTTATCTCTTTTGTCGAAAATCAGCCGTTTTTGCTCGAACATTAAATGCCTCCAAATGGTATTTAATTAACTTCCCGGGGTGAAGAAACCCTTTTTGAGAACTCAGAGTGAGTAAATTGGCCATTTTCATGCACTTTTAACCATTCCATAAATCTTGTGTTTTGGGCCCCTGGAAGCATGAAAATCACTTTAAACATGTTAATTTTAGCTCTAACACTGATGATCCACCTACAAATGTGAACTGACGTTCAAAAATAAAACATTTGAAAAAGGACAATTTTCCACATTTCTGAAGCATGACGTAATGGGGGGGTGTTATCTCTTTTGTCGAAAATCAGCCGTTTTTGCTCGAACATTAAATGCCTCCAAATGGTATTTATTTCACTTCCCGAGCCCCTGGAAGCATGAAAATCACTTTAAACATGCTAATTTTAGCTCTAACACTGATGATCCACCTACAAATGTGAACTGACGTTCAAAAATAAAACATTTGAAAACGGACCATTTTCCACATTTCTGAAGCATGACGTAATGGGGGGGTGTTATCTCTTTTGTCGAAAATCAGCCGTTTTTGCTCGAACATTAAATGCCTCCAAATGGTATTTAATTAACTTCCCGAGCCCCTGGAAGCATGAAAATCACTTTAAACATGCTAATTTTAGCTCTAACACTGATGATCCACCTACAAATGTGAACTGACGTTCAAAAATAAAACATTTGAAAACGGACCATGTTCCACATTTCTGACGCATGACGTAATGGGGGGGTGTTATCTCTTTTGTCGAAAATCAGCCGTTTTTGCTCGAACATTAAATGCCTCCAAATGGTATTTAATTAACTTCCCGGGGTGAAGAAACCCTTTTTGAGAACTCAGAGTGAGTAAATTGGCCATTTTCATGCACTTTTAACCATTCCATAAATCTTGTGTTTTGGGCCCCTGGAAGCATGAAAATCACTTTAAACATGCTAATTTTAGCTCTAACACTGATGATCCACCTACAAATGTGAACTGACGTTCAAAAATAAAACATTTGAAAACGGACCATTTTCCACATTTCTGAAGCATGACGTAATGGGGGGGTGTTATCTCTTTTGTCGAAAATCAGCCGTTTTTGCTCGAACATTAAATGCCTCCAAATGGTATTTATTTCATTTCCCGAGCCCCTGGAAGCATGAAAATCACCTTAAACATGCTAATTTTAGCTCTAACACTGATGATCCACTTACAAATGTGAACTGACGTTCAAAAATAAAACATTTGAAAACGGACCATTTTCCACATTTCTGAAGCATGACGTAATGGGGGGGTGTTATCTCTTTTGTCGAAAATCAGCCGTTTTTGCTCGAACATTAAATGCCTCCAAATGGTATTTAATTAACTTCCCGGGGTGAAGAAACCCTTTTTGAGAACTCAGAGTGAGTAAATTGGCCATTTTCATGCACTTTTAACCATTCCATAAATCTTGTGTTTTGGGCCTCTGGAAGCATGAAAATCACTTTAAACATGCTAATTTTAGCTCTAACACTGATGATCCACCTACAAATGTGAACTGACGTTCAAAAATAAAACATTTGAAAAAGGACCATTTTCCACATTTCTGAAGCATGACGTAATGGGGGGGTGTTATCTCTTTTGTCGAAAATCAGCCGTTTTTGCTCGAACATTAAATGCCTCCAAATGGTATTTATTTCACTTCCCGAGCCCCTGGAAGCATGAAAATCACTTTAAACATGCTAATTTTAGCTCTAACACTGATGATCCACCTACAAATGTGAACTGACGTTCAAAAATAAAACATTTGAAAACGGACCATTTTCCACATTTCTGAAGCATGACGTAATGGGGGGGTGTTATCTCTTTTGTCGAAAATCAGCCGTTTTTGCTCGAACATTAAATGCCTCCAAATGGTATTTAATTAACTTCCCGAGCCCCTGGAAGCATGAAAATCACTTTAAACATGCTAATTTTAGCTCTAACACTGATGATCCACCTACAAATGTGAACTGACGTTCAAAAATAAAACATTTGAAAACGGACCATTTTCCACATTTCTGAAGCATGACGTAATGGGGGGGTGTTATCTCTTTTGATGAAAATCAGCCGTTTTTGCTCGAACATTAAATGCCTCCAAATGGTATTTAATTAACTTCCCGGGGGGAAGAAACCCTTTTAGAGAACTCAGAGTGAGTAAATTGGCCATTTTCATGCACTTTTAACCATTCCATAAATCTTGTGTTTTGGGCCCCTGGAAGCATGAAAATCACTTTAAACATGCTAATTTTAGCTCTAACACTGATGATCCACCTACAAATGTGAACTGACGTTCAAAAATAAAACATTTGAAAACGGACCATTTTCCACATTTCTGAAGCATGACGTAACGGGGGGGTGTTATCTCTTTTGTCGAAAATCAGCCGTTTTTGCTCGAACATTAAATGCCTCCAAATGGTATTTATTTCATTTCCCGAGCCCCTGGAAGCATGAAAATCACTTTACACATGCTAATTTTAGCTCTAACACTGATGATCCACTTACAAATGTGAACTGACGTTCAAAAATAAAACATTTGAAAACGGACCATTTTCCACATTTCTGAAGCATGAAGTAATGGGGGGGTGTTATCTCTTTTGTCGAAAATCAGCCGTTTTTGCTCGAACATTAAATGCCTCCAAATGGTATTTAATTAACTTCCCGAGCCCCTGGAAGCATGAAAATCACTTTAAACATGCTAATTTTAGCTCTAACACTGATGATCCACCTACAAATGTGAACTGACGTTCAAAAATAAAACATTTGAAAACGGACCATTTTCCACATTTCTGAAGCATGACGTAATGGGGGGGTGTTATCTCTTTTGTCGAAAATCAGCCGTTTTTGCTCGAACATTAAATGCCTCCAAATGGTATTTAATTAACTTCCCGGGGTGAAGAAACCCTTTTTGAGAACTCCGAGTGAGTAAATTGGCCATTTTCATGCACTTTTAACCATTCCATAAATCTTGTGTTTTGGGCCCCTGGAAGCATGAAAATCACTTTAAACATGCTAATTTTAGCTCTAACACTGATGATCCACCTACAAATGTGAACTGACGTTCAAAAATAAAACATTTGAAAACGGACCATTTTCCACATTTCTGAAGCATGACGTAATGGGGCGGTGTTATCTCTCTTGTCGAAAATCAGCCGTTTTTGCTCGAACATTAAATGCCTCCAAATGGTATTTATTTCACTTCCCGAGCCCCTGGAAGCATGAAAATCACTTTAAACATGCTAATTTTAGCTCTAACACTGATGATCCACCTACAAATGTGAACTGACGTTCAAAAATAAAACATTTGAAAACGGACCATTTTCCACATTTCTGAAGCATGACGTAATGGGGGGGTGTTATCTCTTTTGTCGAAAATCAGCCGTTTTTGCTCGAACATTAAATGCCTCCAAAGGGTATTTAATTAACTTCACGAGCCCCTGGAAGCATGAAAATCACTTTAAACATGCTAATTTTAGCTCTAACACTGATGATCCACCTACAAATGTGAACTGACGTTCAAAAATAAAACATTTGAAAACGGACCATTTTCCACATTTCTGAAGCATGACGTAATGGGGGGGTGTTATCTCTTTTGTCAAAAATCAGCCGTTTTTGCTCGAACATTAAATGCCTCCAAATGGTATTTAATTAACTTCCCGGGGTGAAGAAACCCTTTTTGAGAACTCAGAGTGAGTAAATTGGCCATTTTCATGCACTTTTAACCATTCCATAAATCTTGTGTTTTGGGCCCCTGGAAGCATGAAAATCACTTTAAACATGCTAATTTTAGCTCTAACACTGATGATCCACCTACAAATGTGAACTGACGTTCAAAAATAAAACATTTGAAAACGGACCATTTTCCACATTTCTGAAGCATGACGTAATGGGGGGGGTGTTATCTCTTTTGTCGAAAATCAGCCGTTTTTGCTCGAACATTAAATGCCTCCAAATGGTATTTATTTCATTTCCCGAGCCCCTGGAAGCATGAAAATCACTTTAAACATGCTAATATTAGCTCTAACACTGATGATCCACTTACAAATGTGAACTGACGTTCAAAAATAAAACATTTGAAAACGGACCATTTTCCACATTTCTGAAGCATGACGTAATGGGGGGGTGTTATCTCTTTTGTCGAAAATCAGCCGTTTTTGCTCGAACATTAAATGCCTCCAAATGGTATTTAATTAACTTCCCGAGCCCCTGGAAGCATGAAAATCACTTTAAACATGCTAATTTTAGCTCTAACACTGATGATCCACCTACAAATGTGAACTGACGTTCAAAAATAAAACATTTGAAAACGGACCATTTTCCACATTTCTGAAGCATGACGTAATGGGGGGGTGTTATCTCTTTTCTCGAAAATCAGCCGTTTTTGCTCGAACATTAAATGCCTCCAAATGGTATTTATTTCACTTCCCGAGCCCCTGGAAACATGAAAATCACTTTAAACATGCTAATTTTAGCTCTAACACTGACGATCCACCTACAAATGTGAACTGACGTTCAAAAATAAAACATTTGAAAACGGACCATTTTCCACATTTCTGAAGCATGACGTAATGGGGGGGTGTTATCTCTTTTGTCGAAAATCAGCCGTTTTTGCTCGAACATTAAATGCCTCCAAATGGTATTTAATTAACTTCCCGGGGTGAAGAAACCCTTTTTGAGAACTCAGAGTGAGTAAATTGGCCATTTTCATGCACTTTTAACCATTCCATAAATCTTGTGTTTTGGGCCCCTGGAAGCATGAAAATCACTTTAAACATGCTAATTTTAGCTCTAACACTGATGATCCACCTACAAATGTGAACTGACGTTCAAAAATAAAACATTTGAAAACGGACCATTTTCCACATTTCTGAAGCATGACGTAATGGGGGGGTGTTATCTCTTTTGTCGAAAATCAGCCGTTTTTGCTCGAACATTAAATGCCTCCAAATGGTATTTATTTCACTTCCCGAGCCCCTGGAAGCATGAAAATCACTTTAAACATGCTAATTTTAGCTCTAACACTGATGATCCACCTACAAATGTGAACTGACGTTCAAAAATAAAACATTTGAAAACGGACCATTTTCCACATTTCTGAAGCATGACGTAAGGGGGGGGTGTTATCTCTTTTGTCGAAAATCAGCCATTTTTGCTCGAACATTAAATGCCTCCAAATGGTATTTAATTAACTTCCCGAGCCCCTGGAAGCATGAAAATCACTTTAAACATGCTAATTTTAGCTCTAACACTGATGATCCACCTACAAATGTGAACTGACGTTCAAAAATAAAACATTTGAAAACGGACCATTTTCCACATTTCTGAAGCATGACGTAATGGGGGGGTGTTATCTCTTTTGTTGAAAATCAGCCGTTTTTGCTCGAACATTAAATGCCTCCAAATGGTATTTAATTAACTTCCCGGGGTGAAGAAACCCTTTTTGAGAACTCAGAGTGAGTAAATTGGCCATTTTCATGCACTTTTAACCATTCCATAAATCTTGTGTTTTGGGCCCCTGGAAGCATGAAAATCACTTTAAACATGCTAATTTTAGCTCTAACACTGACGATCCACCTACAAATGTGAACTGACGTTCAAAAATAAAACATTTGAAAACGGACCATTTTCCACATTTCTGAAGCATGACGTAATGGGGGGGTGTTATCTCTTTTGTCGAAAATCAGCCGTTTTTGCTCGAACATTAAATGCCTCCAAATGGTATTTAATTAACTTCCCGGGGTGAAGAAACCCTTTTTGAGAACTCAGAGTGAGTAAATTGGCCATTTTCATGCACTTTTAACCATTCCATAAATCTTGTGTTTTGGGCCCCTGGAAGCATGAAAATCACTTTAAACATGCTAATTTTAGCTCTAACACTGATGATCCACCTACAAATGTGAACTGACGTTCAAAAATAAAACATTTGAAAACGGACCATTTTCCACATTTCTGAAGCATGACGTAATGGGGGGGTGTTATCTCTTTTGTCGAAAATCAGCCGTTTTTGCTCGAACATTAAATGCCTCCAAATGGTATTTATTTCACTTCCCGAGCCCCTGGAAGCATGAAAATCACTTTAAACATGCTAATTTTAGCTCTAACACTGATGATCCACCTACAAATGTGAACTGACGTTCAAAAATAAAACATTTGAAAACGGACCATTTTCCACATTTCTGAAGCATGACGTAAGGGGGGGGTGTTATCTCTTTTGTCGAAAATCAGCCATTTTTGCTCGAACATTAAATGCCTCCAAATGGTATTTAATTAACTTCCCGAGCCCCTGGAAGCATGAAAATCACTTTAAACATGCTAATTTTAGCTCTAACACTGATGATCCACCTACAAATGTGAACTGACGTTCAAAAATAAAACATTTGAAAACTGACCATTTTCCACATTTCTGAAGCATGACGTAATGGGGGGGTGTTATCTCTTTTGTTGAAAATCAGCCGTTTTTGCTCGAACATTAAATGCCTCCAAATGGTATTTAATTAACTTCCCGGGGTGAAGAAACCCTTTTTGAGAACTCAGAGTGAGTAAATTGGCCATTTTCATGCACTTTTAACCATTCCATAAATCTTGTGTTTTAGGCCCCTGAAAGCATGAAAATCACTTTAAACATGCTAATTTTAGCTCTAACACTGATGATCCACCTACAAATGTGAACTGACGTTCAAAAATAAAACATTTGAAAACGGACCATTTTCCACATTTCTGAAGCATGACGTAATGGGGGGGTGTTATCTCTTTTGTCGAAAATCAGCCCTTTTTGCTTGAACATTAAATGCCTCCAAATGGTATTTAATTCACTTCCCGAGCCCCTGGAAGCATGAAAATCACTTTAAACATGCTAATTTTAGCTCTAACACTGATGATCCACCTACAAATGTGAACTGACGTTCAAAAATAAAACATTTGAAAACGGACCATTTTCCACATTTCTGAAGCATGACGTAATGGGGGGGTGTTATCTCTTTTGTCGAAAATCAGCCGTTTTTGCTGGAACATTTAATGCCTCCAAATGGTATTTAATTAACTTCCCGGGGTGAAGAAACCCTTTTTGAGAACTCAGAGTGAGTAAATTGGCCATTTTCATGCACTTTTAACCATTCCATAAATCTTGTGTTTTGGGCCCCTGGAAGCATGAAAATCACTTTAAACATGCTAATTTTAGCTCTAACACTGATGATCCACCTACAAATGTGAACTGACGTTCAAAAATAAAACATTTGAAAACGGACCATTTTCCACATTTCTGAAGCATGACGTAATGGGGGGGTGTTATCTCTTTTGTCGAAAATCAGCCGTTTTTGCTCGAACATTAAATGCCTCCAAATGGTATTTAATTAACTTCCCGAGCCCCTGGAAGCATGAAAATCACTTTAAACATGCTAATTTTAGCTCTAACACTGATGATCCACCTACAAATGTGAACTGACGTTCAAAAATAAAACATTTGAAAACGGACCATTTTCCACATTTCTGAAGCATGACGTAATGGGGGGGTGTTATCTCTTTTGTCGAAAATCAGCCGTTTTTGCTCGAACATTAAATGCCTCCAAATGGTATTTAATTAACTTCCCGGGGTGAAGAAACCCTTTTTGAGAACTCAGAGTGAGTAAATTGGCCATTTTCATGCACTTTTAACCATTCCATAAATATTGTGTTTTGGGCCCCTGGAAGCATGAAAATCACTTTAAACATGCTAATTTTAGCTCTAACACTGATGATCCACCTACAAATGTGAACTGACGTTTAAAAATAAAACATTTGAAAACGGACCATTTTCCACATTTCTGAAGCATGACGTAATGGGGGGGTGTTATCTCTTTTGTCGAAAATCAGCCGTTTTTGCTCGAACATTTAATGCCTCCAAATGGTATTTATTTCACTTCCCGAGCCCCTGGAAGCATGAAAATCACTTTAAACATGCTAATTTTAGCTCTAACACTGATGATCCACCTACAAATGTGAACTGACGTTCAAAAATAAAACATTTGAAAACTGACCATTTTCCACATTTCTGAAGCATGACGTAATGGGGGGGTGTTATCTCTTTTGTCGAAAATCAGCCGTTTTTGCTCGAACATTAAATGCCTCCAAATGGTATTTAATTAACTTCCCGAGCCCCTGGAAGCATGAAAATCACTTTAAACATGCTAATTTTAGCTCTAACACTGATGATCCACCTACAAATGTGAACTGACGTTCAAAAATAAAACATTTGAAAACGGACCATTTTCCACATTTCTGAAGCATGACGTAATGGGGGGGTGTTATCTCTTTTGTCGAAAATCAGCCGTTTTTGCTCGAACATTAAATGCCTCCAAATGGTATTTAATTAACTTCCCGGGGTGAAGAAACCCTTTTTGAGAACTCAGAGTGAGTAAATTGGCCATTTTCATGCACTTTTAACCATTCCATAAATCTTGTGTTTTGGGCCCCTGGAAGCATGAAAATCACTTTAAACATGCTAATTTTAGCTCTAACACTGATGATCCACCTACAAATGTGAACTGACGTTCAAAAATAAAACATTTGAAAACGGACCATTTTCCACATTTCTGAAGCATGACGTAATGGGGGGGTGTTATCTCTTTTGTCGAAAATCAGCCGTTTTTGCTCGAACATTAAATGCCTCCAAATGGTATTTAATTAACTTCCCGAGCCCCTGGAAGCATGAAAATCACTTTAAACATGCTAATTTTAGCTCTAACACTGATGATCCACCTACAAATGTGAACTGACGTTCAAAAATAAAACATTTGAAAACGGACCATTTTCCACATTTCTGAAGCATGACGTAATGGGGGGGTGTTATCTCTTTTGTCGAAAATCAGCCGTTTTTGCTCGAACATTAAATGCCTCCAAATGGTATTTAATTAACTTCCCGAGCCCCTGGAAGCATGAAAATCACTTTAAAGATGCTAATTTTAGCTCTAACACTGATGATCCACCTACAAATGTGAACTGACGTTCAAAAATAAAACATTTGAAAACGGACTATTTTCCACATTTCTGAAGCATGACGTAATGGGGGGGTGTTATCTCTTTTGTCGAAAATCAGCCGTTTTTGCTCGAACATTAAATGCCTCCAAATGGTATTTAATTAACTTCCCGGGGTGAAGAAACCCTTTTTGAGAACTCAGAGTGAGTAAATTGGCCATTTTCATGCACTTTTAACCATTCAATAAATCTTGTGTTTTGGGCCCCTGGAAGCATGAAAATCACTTTAAACATGCTAATTTTAGCTCTAACACTGATGATCCACTTACAAATGTGAACTGACGTTCAAAAATAAAACATTTGAAAACGGACCATTTTCCACATTTCTGAAGCATGACGTAATGGGGGGGTGTTATCTCTTTTGTCGAAAATCAGCCGTTTTTGCTCGAACATTAAATGCCTCCAAATGGTATTTAATTAACTTCCCGAGCCCCTGGAAGCATGAAAATCACTTTAAACATGCTAATTTTAGCTCTAACACTGATGATCCACCTACAAATGTGAACTGACGTTCAAAAATAAAACATTTGAAAACGGACCATTTTCCACATTTCTGAAGCATGACGTAATGGGGGGGTGTTATCTCTTTTGTCGAAAATCAGCCGTTTTTGCTCGAACATTAAATGCCTCCAAATGGTATTTATTTCACTTCCCGAGCCCCTGGAAGCATGAAAATCACTTTAAATATGCTAATTTTAGCTCTAACACTGATGATCCACCTACAAATGTGAACTGACGTTCAAAAATAAAACATTTGAAAACGGACCATTTTCCACATTTCTGAAGCATGACGTAATGGGGGGGTGTTATCTCTTTTGTCGAAAATCAGCCGTTTTTGCTCGAACATTAAATGCCTCCAAATGGTATTTAATTAACTTCCCGAGCCCCTGGAAGCATGAAAATCACTTTAAACATGCTAATTTTAGCTCTAACACTGATGATCCACCTACAAATGTGAACTGACGTTCAAAAATAAAACATTTGAAAACGGACCATTTTCCACATTTCTGAAGCATGACGTAATGGGGGGTGTTATCTCTTTTGTCGAAAATCAGCCGTTTTTGCTCGAACATTAAATGCCTCCAAATGGTATTTAATTAACTTTGCGGGGTGAAGAAACCCTTTTTGAGAACTCAGAGTGAGTAAATTGGCCATTTTCATGCACTTTTAACCATTCCATAAATCTTGTGTTTTGGGCCCCTGGAAGCATGAAAATCACTTTAAACATGCTAATTTTAGCTCTAATACTGATGATCCACCTACAAATGTGAACTGACGTTCAAAAATAAAACATTTGAAAACGGACCATTTTCCACATTTCTGAAGCATGACGTAATGGGGGGGTGTTATCTCTTTTGTCGAAAATCAGCCGTTTTTGCTCGAACATTAAATGCCTCCAAATGGTAGTTATTTCACTTCCCGAGCCCCTGGAAGCATGAAAATCACTTTAAACATGCTAATTTTAGCTCTAACACTGATGATCCACCTACAAATGTCAACTGACGTTCAAAAATAAAACATTTGAAAACGGACCATTTTCCACACTTCTGAAGCATGACGTAATGGGGGGGTGTTATCTCTTTTGTCGAAAATCAGCCGTTTTTGCTCGAACATTAAATGCCTCCAAATGGTATTTAATTAACTTCCCAAGCCCCTGGAAGCATGAAAATCACTTTAAACATGCTAATTTTAGCTCTAACACTGATGATCCACCTACAAATGTGAACTGACGTTCAAAAATAAAACATTTGAAAACGGACCATTTTCCACATTTCTGAAGCATGACGTAATGGGGGGGTGTTATCTCTTTTGTCGAAAATCAGCCGTTTTTGCTCGAACATTAAATGCCTCCAAATGGTATTTAATTAACTTCCCGGGGTGAAGAAACCCTTTTTGAGAACTCAGAGTGAGTAAATTGGCCATTTTCATGCACTTTTAACCATTCCATAAATCTTGTGTTTTGGGCCCCTGGAAGCATGAAAATCACTTTAAACATGCTAATTTTAGCTCTAACACTGATGATCCACCTACAAATGTGAACTGACGTTCAAAAATAAAACATTTGAAAACGGACCATTTTCCACATTTCTGAAGCATGACGTAATGGGGGGGGTGTTATCTCTTTTGTCGAAAATCAGCCGTTTTTGCTCGAACATTAAATGCCTCCAAATGGTATTTAATTCACTTCCCGAGCCCCTGGAAGCATGAAAATCACTTTAAACATGCTAATTTTAGCTCTAACACTGATGATCCACCTACAAATGTGAACTGACGTTCAAAAATAAAACATTTGAAAATGGACCATTTTCCACATTTCTGAAGCATGACGTAATGGGGGGGTGTTATCTCTTTTGTCGAAAATCAGCCGTTTTTGCTCGAACATTAAATGCCTCCAAATTGTATTTAATTAACTTCCCGGGGTGAAGAAACCCTTTTTGAGAACTCAGAGTGAGTAAATTGGCCATTTTCATGCACTTTTAACCATTCCATAAATCTTGTGTTTTGGGCCCCTGGAAGCATGAAAATCACTTTAAACATGCTAATTTTAGCTCTAACACTGATGATCCACCTACAAATGTGAACTGACGTTCAAAAATACAACATTTGAAAACAGACCATTTTCCACATTTCTGAAGCATGACGTAATGGGGGGGTGTTATCTCTTTTGTCGAAAATCAGCCGTTTTTGCTCGAACATTAAATGCCTCCAAATGGTATTTAATTAACTTCCCGAGCCCCTGGAAGCATGAAAATCACTTTAAACATGCTAATTTTAGCTCTAACACTGATGATCCACCTACAAATGTGAACTGACGTTCAAAAATAAAACATTTGAAAACGGACCATTTTCCACATTTCTGATGTATGACGTAATGGGGGGGTGTTATCTCTTTTGTCGAAAATCAGCCGTTTTTGCTCGAACATTAAATGCCTCCAAATGGTATTTAATTAACTTCCCGGGGTGAAGAAACCCTTTTTGAGAACTCAGAGTGAGTAAATTGGCCATTTTCATGCACTTTTAACCATTCCATAAATATTGTGTTTTGGGCCCCTGGAAGCATGAAAATCACTTTAAACATGCTAATTTTAGCTCTAACACTGATGATCCACCTACAAATGTGAACTGACGTTTAAAAATAAAACATTTGAAAACGGACCATTTTCCACATTTCTGAAGCATGACGTAATGGGGGGGTGTTATCTCTTTTGTGGAAAATCAGCCGTTTTTGCTCGAACATTAAATGCCTCCAAATGGTATTTATTTCACTTCCCGAGCCCCTGGAAGCATGAAAATCACTTTAAACATGCTAATTTTAGCTCTAACACTGATGATCCACCTACAAATGTGAACTGACGTTCAAAAATAAAACATTTGAAAACGGACCATTTTCCACATTTCTGAAGCATGACGTAATGGGGGGGTGTTATCTCTTTTGTCGAAAATCAGCCGTTTTTGCTCGAACATTAAATTCCTCCAAATGGTATTTAATTAACTTCCCGAGCCCCTGGAAGCATGAAAATCACTTTAAACATGCTAATTTTAGCTCTAACACTGATGATCCACCTACAAATGTGAACTGACGTTCAAAAATAAAACATTTGAAAACGGACCATTTTCCACATTTCTGAAGCATGACGTAAAGGGGGGGTGTTATCTCTTTTGTCGAAAATCAGCCGTTTTTGCTCGAACATTAAATGCCTCCAAATGGTATTTAATTAACTTCCCGGGGTGAAGAAACCCTTTTTGAGAACTCAGAGTGAGTAAATTGGCCATTTTCATGCACTTTTAACCATTCCATAAATCTTGTGTTTTGGGCCCCTGGAAGCATGAAAATCACTTTAAACATGCTAATTTTAGCTCTAACACTGATGATCCACCTACAAATGTGAACTGACGTTCAAAAATAAAACATTTGAAAACGGACCATTTTCCACATTTCTGAAGCATGACGTAATGGGGGGGTGTTATCTCTTTTGTCGAAAATCAGCCGTTTTTGCTCGAACATTAAATGCCTCCAAATGGTATTTAATTAACTTCCCGAGCCCCTGGAAGCATGAAAATCACTTTAAACATGCTAATTTTAGCTCTAACACTGATGATCCACCTACAAATGTGAACTGACGTTCAAAAATAAAACATTTGAAAACGGACCATTTTCCACATTTCTGAAGCATGACGTAATGGGGGGGTGTTATCTCTTTTGTCGAAAATCAGCCGTTTTTGCTCGAACATTAAATGCCTCCAAATGGTATTTAATTAACTTCCCGGGGTGAAGAAACCCTTTTTGAGAACTCAGAGTGAGTAAATTGGCCATTTTCATGCACTTTTAACCATTCCATAAATCTTGTGTTTTGGGCCCCTGGAAGCATGAAAATCACTTTAAACATGCTAATTTTAGCTCTAACACTGATGATCCACCTACAAATGTGAACTGACGTTCAAAAATAAAACATTTGAAAACGGACCATTTTCCACATTTCTGAAGCATGACGTAATGGGGGGGTGTTATCTCTTTTGTCGATAATCACCCGTTTTTGCTCGAACATTAAATGCCTCCAAATGGTATTTAATTAACTTCCCGAGCCCCTGGAAGCATGAAAATCGCTTTAAACATGCTAATTTTAGCTCTAACACTGATGATCCACCTACAAATGTGAACTGACGTTCAAAAATAAAACATTTGAAAACGGACCATTTTCCACATTTCTGAAGCATGGCGTAATGGGGGGGTGTTATCTCTTTTGTCGAAAATCAGCCGTTTTTGTTCGAACATTAAATGCCTCCAAATGGTATTTAATTAACTTCCCGGGGTGAAGAAACCCTTTTTGAGAACTCAGAGTGAGTAAATTGGCCATTTTCATGCACTTTTAACCATTCCATAAATCTTGTGTTTTGGGCCCCTGGAAGCATGAAAATCACTTTAAACATGCTAATTTTAGCTCTAACACTGATGATCCACCTACAAATGTGAACTGACGTTCAAAAATAAAACATTTGAAAACGGACCATTTTTCACATTTCTGAAGCATGACGTAATGGGGGGGTGTTATCTCTTTTGTCGAAAATCAGCCGTTTTTGCTCGAACATTAAATGCCTCCAAATGGTATTTAATTAACTTCCCGAGCCCCTGGAAGCATGAAAATCACTTTAAACATGCTAATTTTAGCTCTAACACTGATGATCCACCTACAAATGTGAACTGACGTTCAAAAATAAAACATTTGAAAACGGACCATTTTCCACATTTCTGAAGCATGACGTAATGGGGGGGTGTTATCTCTTTTGTCGAAAATCAGCCGTTTTTGCTCGAACATTAAATGCCTCCAAATGGTATTTAATTAACTTCCCGGGGTGAAGAAACCCTTTTTGAGAACTCAGAGTGAGTAAATTGGCCATTTTCATGCACTTTTAACCATTCCATAAATATTGTGTTTTGGGCCCCTGGAAGCATGAAAATCACTTTAAACATGCTAATTTTAGCTCTAACACTGATGATCCACCTACAAATGTGAACTGACGTTTAAAAATAAAACATTTGAAAACGGACCATTTTCCACATTTCTGAAGCATGACGTAATGGGGGGGTGTTATCTCTTTTGTGGAAAATCAGCCGTTTTTGCTCGAACATTAAATGCCTCCAAATGGTATTTATTTCACTTCCCGAGCCCCTGGAAGCATGAAAATCACTTTAAACATGCTAATTTTAGCTCTAACACTGATGATCCACCTACAAATGTGAACTGACGTTCAAAAATAAAACATTTGAAAACGGACCATTTTCCACATTTCTGAAGCATGACGTAATGGGGGGGTGTTATCTCTTTTGTCGAAAATCAGCCGTTTTTGCTCGAACATTAAATGCCTCCAAATGGTATTTAATTAACTTCCCGAGCCCCTGGAAGCATGAAAATCACTTTAAGCATGCTAATTTTAGCTCTAACACTGATGATCCACCTACAAATGTGAACTGACGTTCAAAAATAAAACATTTGAAAACGGACCATTTTCCACATTTCTGAAGCATGACGTAATGGGGGGGTATTATCTCTTTTGTCGAAAATCAGCCGTTTTTGCTCGAACATTAAATGCCTCCAAATGGTATTTAATTAACTTCCCGGGGTGAAGAAACCCTTTTTGAGAACTCAGAGTGAGTAAATTGGCCATTTTCATGCACTTTTAACCATTCCATAAATCTTGTGTTTTGGGCCCCTGGAAGCATGAAAATCACTTTAAACATGCTAATTTTAGCTCTAACACTGATGATCCACCTACAAATGTGAACTGACGTTCAAAAATAAAACATTTGAAAACGGACCATTTTCCACATTTCTGAAGCATGACGTAATGGGGGGGTGTTATCTCTTTTGTAGAAAATCAGCCGTTTTTGCTCGAACATTAAATGCCTCCAAATGGTATTTAATTAACTTCCCGAGCCCCTGGAAGCATGAAAATAACTTTAAACATGCTAATTTTAGCTCTAACACTGATGATCCACCTACAAATGTGAACTGACGTTCAAAAATAAAACATTTGAAAACGGACCATTTTCCACATTTCTGAAGCATGACGTAATGGGGGGGTGTTATCTCTTTTGTCGAAAATCAGCCGTTTTTGCTCGAACATTAAATGCCTCCAAATGGTATTTAATTAACTTCCCGAGCCCCTGGAAGCATGAAAATCACTTTAAACATGCTAATTTTAGCTCTAACACTGATGATCCACCTACAAATGTGAACTGACGTTCAAAAATAAAACATTTGAAAACGGACCATTTTCCACATTTCTGAAGCATGACGTAATGGGGGGGTGTTATCTCTTTTGTCGATAATCACCCGTTTTTGCTCGAACATTAAATGCCTCCAAATGGTATTTAATTAACTTCCCGGGGTGAAGAAACCCTTTTTGAGAACTCAGAGTGAGTAAATTGGCCATTTTCATGCACTTTTAACCATTCCATAATTCTTGTGTTTTGGGCCCCTGGAAGCATGAAAATCACTTTAAACATGCTAATTTTAGCTCTAACACTGATGATCCACCTACAAATGTGAACTGACGTTCAAAAATAAAACATTTGAAAACGGACCATTTTCCACATTTCTGAAGCATGACGTAATGGGGGGGTATTATCTCTTTTGTCGAAAATCAGCCGTTTTTGCTCGAACATTAAATGCCTCCAAATGGTATTTAATTAACTTCCCGAGCCCCTGGAAGCATGAAAATCACTTTAAACATGCTAATTTTAGCTCTAACACTGATGATCCACCTACAAATGTGAACTGACGTTCAAAAATAAAACATTTGAAAACGGACCATTTTCCACATTTCTGAAGCATGACGTAATGGGGGGGTGTTATCTCTTTTGTCGAAAATCAGCCGTTTTTGCTCGAACATTAAATGCCTCCAAATGGTATTTAATTAACTTCCCGGGGTGAAGAAACCCTTTTTGAGAACTCAGAGTGAGTAAATTGGCCATTTTCATGCACTTTTAACCATTCCATAAATATTGTGTTTTGGGCCCCTGGAAGCATGAAAATCACTTTAAACATGCTAATTTTAGCTCTAACACTGATGATCCACCTACAAATGTGAACTGACGTTTAAAAATAAAACATTTGAAAACGGACCATTTTCCACATTTCTGAAGCATGACGTAATGGGGGGGTGTTATCTCTTTTGTGGAAAATCAGCCGTTTTTGCTCGAACATTAAATGCCTCCAAATGGTATTTATTTCACTTCCCGAGCCCCTGGAAGCATGAAAATCACTTTAAACATGCTAATTTTAGCTCTAACACTGATGATCCACCTACAAATGTGAACTGACGTTCAAAAATAAAACATTTGAAAACGGACCATTTTCCACATTTCTGAAGCATGACGTAATGGGGGGGTGTTATCTCTTTTGTCGAAAATCAGCCGTTTTTGCTCGAACATTAAATGCCTCCAAATGGTATTTAATTAACTTCCCGGGGTGAAGAAACCCTTTTTGAGAACTCAGAGTGAGTAAATTGGCCATTTTCATGCACTTTTAACCATTCCATAAATCTTGTGTTTTGGGCCCCTGGAAGCATGAAAATCACTTTAAACATGCTAATTTTAGCTCTAACACTGATGATCCACCTACAAATGTGAACTGACGTTCAAAAATAAAACATTTGAAAACGGACCATTTTCCACATTTCTGAAGCATGACGTAATGGGGGGGTGTTATCTCTTTTGTCGAAAATCAGCCGTTTTTGCTCGAACATTAAATGCCTCCAAATGGTATTTAATTAACTTCCCGAGCCCCTGGAAGCATGAAAATCACTTTAAACATGCTAATTTTAGCTCTAACACTGATGATCCACCTACAAATGTGAACTGACGTTCAAAAATAAAACATTTGAAAACGGACCATTTTCCACATTTCTGAAGCATGACGTAATGGGGGGGTGTTATCTCTTTTGTCGAAAATCAGCCGTTTTTGCTCGAACATTAAATGCCTCCAAATGGTATTTAATTAACTTCCCGGGGTGAAGAAACCCTTTTTGAGAACTCAGAGTGATTAAATTGGCCATTTTCATGCACTTTTAACCATTCCATAAATCTTGTGTTTTGGGCCCCTGGAAGCATGAAAATCACTTTAAACATGCTAATTTTAGCTCTAACACTGATGATCCACCTACAAATGTGAACTGACGTTCAAAAATAAAACATTTGAAAACGGACCATTTTCCACATTTCTGAAGCATGACGTAATGGGGGGGTGTTATCTCTTTTGTCGAAAATCAGCCGTTTTTGCTCGAACATTAAATGCCTCCAAATGGTATTTAATTAACTTCCCGAGCCCCTGGAAGCATGAAAATCACTTTAAACATGCTAATTTTAGCTCTAACACTGATGATCCACCTACAAATGTGAACTGATGTTCAAAAATAAAACATTTGAAAACGGACCATTTTCCACATTTCTGAAGCATGACGTAATGGGGGGGTGTTATCTCTTTTGTCGAAAATCAGCCGTTTTTGCTCGAACATTAAATGCCTCCAAATGGTATTTAATTAACTTCCCGGGGTGAAGAAACCCTTTTTGAGAACTCAGAGTGAGTAAATTGGCCATTTTCATGCACTTTTAACCATTCCATAAATCTTGTGTTTTGGGCCCCTGGAAGCATGAAAATCACTTTAAACATGCTAATTTTAGCTCTAACACTGATGATCCACCTACAAATGTGAACTGACGTTCAAAAATAAAACATTTGAAAACGGACCATTTTCCACATTTCTGATGTATGACGTAATGGGGGGGTGTTATCTCTTTTGTCGAAAATCAGCCGTTTTTGCTCGAACATTAAATGCCTCCAAATGGTATTTAATTAACTTCCTGGGGTGAAGAAACCCTTTTTGAGAACTCAGAGTGAGTAAATTGGCCATTTTCATGCACTTTTAACCATTCCATAAATATTGTGTTTTGGGCCCCTGGAAGCATGAAAATCACTTTAAACATGCTAATTTTAGCTCTAACACTGATGATCCACCTACAAATGTGAACTGACGTTTAAAAATAAAACATTTGAAAACGGACCATTTTCCACATTTCTGAAGCATGACGTAATGGGGGGGTGTTATCTCTTTTGTGGAAAATCAGCCGTTTTTGCTCGAACATTAAATGCCTCCAAATGGTATTTATTTCACTTCCCGAGCCCCTGGAAGCATGAAAATCACTTTAAACATGCTAATTTTAGCTCTAACACTGATGATCCACCTACAAATGTGAACTGACGTTCAAAAATAAAACATTTGAAAACGGACCATTTTCCACATTTCTGAAGCATGACGTAATGGGGGGGTGTTATCTCTTTTGTCGAAAATCAGCCGTTTTTGCTCGAACATTAAATTCCTCCAAATGGTATTTAATTAACTTCCCGAGCCCCTGGAAGCATGAAAATCACTTTAAACATGCTAATTTTAGCTCTAACACTGATGATCCACCTACAAATGTGAACTGACGTTCAAAAATAAAACATTTGAAAACGGACCATTTTCCACATTTCTGAAGCATGACGTAAAGGGGGGGTGTTATCTCTTTTGTCGAAAATCAGCCGTTTTTGCTCGAACATTAAATGCCTCCAAATGGTATTTAATTAACTTCCCGGGGTGAAGAAACCCTTTTTGAGAACTCAGAGTGAGTAAATTGGCCATTTTCATGCACTTTTAACCATTCCATAAATCTTGTGTTTTGGGCCCCTGGAAGCATGAAAATCACTTTAAACATGCTAATTTTAGCTCTAACACTGATGATCCACCTACAAATGTGAACTGACGTTCAAAAATAAAACATTTGAAAACGGACCATTTTCCACATTTCTGAAGCATGACGTAATGGGGGGGTGTTATCTCTTTTGTCGAAAATCAGCCGTTTTTGCTCGAACATTAAATGCCTCCAAATGGTATTTAATTAACTTCCCGAGCCCCTGGAAGCATGAAAATCACTTTAAACATGCTAATTTTAGCTCTAACACTGATGATCCACCTACAAATGTGAACTGACGTTCAAAAATAAAACATTTGAAAACGGACCATTTTCCACATTTCTGAAGCATGACGTAATGGGGGGGTGTTATCTCTTTTGTCGAAAATCAGCCGTTTTTGCTCGAACATTAAATGCCTCCAAATGGTATTTAATTAACTTCCCGGGGTGAAGAAACCCTTTTTGAGAACTCAGAGTGAGTAAATTGGCCATTTTCATGCACTTTTAACCATTCCATAAATCTTGTGGTTTGGGCCCCTGGAAGCATGAAAATCACTTTAAACATGCTAATTTTAGCTCTAACACTGATGATCCACCTACAAATGTGAACTGACGTTCAAAAATAAAACATTTGAAAACGGACCATTTTCCACATTTCTGAAGCATGACGTAATGGGGGGGTGTTATCTCTTTTGTCGATAATCACCCGTTTTTGCTCGAACATTAAATGCCTCCAAATGGTATTTAATTAACTTCCCGAGCCCCTGGAAGCATGAAAATCGCTTTAAACATGCTAATTTTAGCTCTAACACTGATGATCCACCTACAAATGTGAATTGACGTTCAAAAATAAAACATTTGAAAACGGACCATTTTCCACATTTCTGAAGCATGACGTAATGGGGGGGTGTTATCTCTTTTGTCGAAAATCAGCCGTTTTTGTTCGAACATTAAATGCCTCCAAATGGTATTTAATTAACTTCCCGGGGTGAAGAAACCCTTTTTGAGAACTCAGAGTGAGTAAATTGGCCATTTTCATGCACTTTTAACCATTCCATAAATCTTGTGTTTTGGGCCCCTGGAAGCATGAAAATCACTTTAAACATGCTAATTTTAGCTCTAACACTGATGATCCACCTACAAATGTGAACTGACGTTCAAAAATAAAACATTTGAAAACGGACCATTTTTCACATTTCTGAAGCATGACGTAATGGGGGGGTGTTATCTCTTTTGTCGAAAATCAGCCGTTTTTGCTCGAACATTAAATGCCTCCAAATGGTATTTAATTAACTTCCCGAGCCCCTGGAAGCATGAAAATCACTTTAAACATGCTAATTTTAGCTCTAACACTGATGATCCACCTACAAATGTGAACTGACGTTCAAAAATAAAACATTTGAAAACGGACCATTTTCCACATTTCTGAAGCATGACGTAATGGGGGGGTGTTATCTCTTTTGTCGAAAATCAGCCGTTTTTGCTCGAACATTAAATGCCTCCAAATGGTATTTAATTAACTTCCCGGGGTGAAGAAACCCTTTTTGAGAACTCAGAGTGAGTAAATTGGCCATTTTCATGCACTTTTAACCATTCCATAAATATTGTGTTTTGGGCCCCTGGAAGCATGAAAATCACTTTAAACATGCTAATTTTAGCTCTAACACTGATGATCCACCTACAAATGTGAACTGACGTTTAAAAATAAAACATTTGAAAACGGACCATTTTCCACATTTCTGAAGCATGACGTAATGGGGGGGTGTTATCTCTTTTGTGGAAAATCAGCCGTTTTTGCTCGAACATTAAATGCCTCCAAATGGTATTTATTTCACTTCCCGAGCCCCTGGAAGCATGAAAATCACTTTAAACATGCTAATTTTAGCTCTAACACTGATGATCCACCTACAAATGTGAACTGACGTTCAAAAATAAAACATTTGAAAACGGACCATTTTCCACATTTCTGAAGCATGACGTAATGGGGGGGTGTTATCTCTTTTGTCGAAAATCAGCCGTTTTTGCTCGAACATTAAATGCCTCCAAATGGTATTTAATTAACTTCCCGAGCCCCTGGAAGCATGAAAATCACTTTAAGCATGCTAATTTTAGCTCTAACACTGATGATCCACCTACAAATGTGAACTGACGTTCAAAAATAAAACATTTGAAAACGGACCATTTTCCACATTTCTGAAGCATGACGTAATGGGGGGGTATTATCTCTTTTGTCGAAAATCAGCCGTTTTTGCTCGAACATTAAATGCCTCCAAATGGTATTTAATTAACTTCCCGGGGTGAAGAAACCCTTTTTGAGAACTCAGAGTGAGTAAATTGGCCATTTTCATGCACTTTTAACCATTCCATAAATCTTGTGTTTTGGGCCCCTGGAAGCATGAAAATCACTTTAAACATGCTAATTTTAGCTCTAACACTGATGATCCACCTACAAATGTGAACTGACGTTCAAAAATAAAACATTTGAAAACGGACCATTTTCCACATTTCTGAAGCATGACGTAATGGGGGGGTGTTATCTCTTTTGTAGAAAATCAGCCGTTTTTGCTCGAACATTAAATGCCTCCAAATGGTATTTAATTAACTTCCCGAGCCCCTGGAAGCATGAAAATAACTTTAAACATGCTAATTTTAGCTCTAACACTGATGATCCACCTACAAATGTGAACTGACGTTCAAAAATAAAACATTTGAAAACGGACCATTTTCCACATTTCTGAAGCATGACGTAATGGGGGGGTGTTATCTCTTTTGTCGAAAATCAGCCGTTTTTGCTCGAACATTAAATGCCTCCAAATGGTATTTAATTAACTTCCCGAGCCCCTGGAAGCATGAAAATCACTTTAAACATGCTAATTTTAGCTCTAACACTGATGATCCACCTACAAATGTTAACTGACGTTCAAAAATAAAACATTTGAAAACGGACCATTTTCCACATTTCTGAAGCATGACGTAATGGGGGGGTGTTATCTCTTTTGTCGATAATCACCCGTTTTTGCTCGAACATTAAATGCCTCCAAATGGTATTTAATTAACTTCCCGGGGTGAAGAAACCCTTTTTGAGAACTCAGAGTGAGTAAATTGGCCATTTTCATGCACTTTTAACCATTCCATAATTCTTGTGTTTTGGGCCCCTGGAAGCATGAAAATCACTTTAAACATGCTAATTTTAGCTCTAACACTGATGATCCACCTACAAATGTGAACTGACGTTCAAAAATAAAACATTTGAAAACGGACCATTTTCCACATTTCTGAAGCATGACGTAATGGGGGGGTATTATCTCTTTTGTCGAAAATCAGCCGTTTTTGCTCGAACATTAAATGCCTCCAAATGGTATTTAATTAACTTCCCGAGCCCCTGGAAGCATGAAAATCACTTTAAACATGCTAATTTTAGCTCTAACACTGATGATCCACCTACAAATGTGAACTGACGTTCAAAAATAAAACATTTGAAAACGGACCATTTTCCACATTTCTGAAGCATGACGTAATGGGGGGGTGTTATCTCTTTTGTCGAAAATCAGCCGTTTTTGCTCGAACATTAAATGCCTCCAAATGGTATTTAATTAACTTCCCGGGGTGAAGAAACCCTTTTTGAGAACTCAGAGTGAGTAAATTGGCCATTTTCATGCACTTTTAACCATTCCATAAATATTGTGTTTTGGGCCCCTGGAAGCATGAAAATCACTTTAAACATGCTAATTTTAGCTCTAACACTGATGATCCACCTACAAATGTGAACTGGCGTTTAAAAATAAAACATTTGAAAACGGACCATTTTCCACATTTCTGAAGCATGACGTAATGGGGGGGTGTTATCTCTTTTGTGGAAAATCAGCCGTTTTTGCTCGAACATTAAATGCCTCGAAATGGTATTTATTTCACTTCCCGAGCCCCTGGAAGCATGAAAATCACTTTAAACATGCTAATTTTAGCTCTAACACTGATGATCCACCTACAAATGTGAACTGACGTTCAAAAATAAAACATTTGAAAACGGACCATTTTCCACATTTCTGAAGCATGACGTAATGGGGGGGTGTTATCTCTTTTGTCGAAAATCAGCCGTTTTTGCTCGAACATTAAATGCCTCCAAATGGTATTTAATTAACTTCCCGGGGTGAAGAAACCCTTTTTGAGAACTCAGAGTGAGTAAATTGGCCATTTTCATGCACTTTTAACCATTCCATAAATCTTGTGTTTTGGGCCCCTGGAAGCATGAAAATCACTTTAAACATGCTAATTTTAGCTCTAACACTGATGATCCACCTACAAATGTGAACTGACGTTCAAAAATAAAACATTTGAAAACGGACCATTTTCCACATTTCTGAAGCATGACGTAATGGGGGGGTGTTATCTCTTTTGTCGAAAATCAGCCGTTTTTGCTCGAACATTAAATGCCTCCAAATGGTATTTAATTAACTTCCCGAGCCCCTGGAAGCATGAAAATAACTTTAAACATGCTAATTTTAGCTCTAACACTGATGATCCACCTACAAATGTGAACTGACGTTCAAAAATAAAACATTTGAAAACGGACCATTTTCCACATTTCTGAAGCATGACGTAATGGGGGGGTGTTATCTCTTTTGTCGAAAATCAGCCGTTTTTGCTCGAACATTAAATGCCTCCAAATGGTATTTAATTAACTTCCCGGGGTGAAGAAACCCTTTTTGAGAACTCAGAGTGATTAAATTGGCCATTTTCATGCACTTTTAACCATTCCATAAATCTTGTGTTTTGGGCCCCTGGAAGCATGAAAATCACTTTAAACATGCTAATTTTAGCTCTAACACTGATGATCCACCTACAAATGTGAACTGACGTTCAAAAATAAAACATTTGAAAACGGACCATTTTCCACATTTCTGAAGCATGACGTAATGGGGGGGTGTTATCTCTTTTGTCGAAAATCAGCCGTTTTTGCTCGAACATTAAATGCCTCCAAATGGTATTTAATTAACTTCCTGAGCCCCTGGAAGCATGAAAATCACTTTAAACATGCTAATTTTAGCTCTAACACTGATGATCCACCTACAAATGTGAACTGACGTTCAAAAATAAAACATTTGAAAACGGACCATTTTCCACATTTCTGAAGCATGACGTAATGGGGGGGTGTTATCTCTTTTGTCGAAAATCAGCCGTTTTTGCTCGAACATTAAATGCCTCCAAATGGTATTTAATTAACTTCCCGGGGTGAAGAAACCCTTTTTGAGAACTCAGAGTGAGTAAATTGGCCATTTTCATGCACTTTTAACCATTCCATAAATCTTGTGTTTTGGGCCCCTGGAAGCATGAAAATCACTTTAAACATGCTAATTTTAGCTCTAACACTGATGATCCACCTACAAATGTGAACTGACGTTCAAAAATAAAACATTTGAAAACGGACCATTTTCCACATTTCTGAAGCATGACGTAATGGGGGGGTGTTATCTCTTTTGTCGATAATCACCCGTTTTTGCTCGAACATTAAATGCCTCCAAATGGTATTTAATTAACTTCCCGAGCCCCTGGAAGCATGAAAATCGCTTTAAACATGCTAATTTTAGCTCTAACACTGATGATCCACCTACAAATGTGAACTGACGTTCAAAAATAAAACATTTGAAAACGGACCATTTTCCACATTTCTGAAGCATGACGTAATGGGGGGGTGTTATCTCTTTTGTCGAAAATCAGCCGTTTTTGCTCGAACATTAAATGCCTCCAAATGGTATTTAATTAACTTCCCGGGGTGAAGAAACCCTTTTTGAGAACTCAGAGTGAGTAAATTGGCCATTTTCATGCACTTTTAACCATTCCATAAATCTTGTGTTTTGGGCCCCTGGAAGCATGAAAATCACTTTAAACATGCTAATTTTAGCTCTAACACTGATGATCCACCTACAAATGTGAACTGACGTTCAAAAATAAAACATTTGAAAACGGACCATTTTCCACATTTCTGAAGCATGACGTAATGGGGGGGTGTTATCTCTTTTGTCGAAAATCAGCCGTTTTTGCTCGAACATTAAATGCCTCCAAATGGTATTTAATTAACTTCCCGAGCCCCTGGAAGCATGAAAATCACTTTAAACATGCTAATTTTAGCTCTAACACTGATGATCCACCTACAAATGTGAACTGACGTTCAAAAATAAAACATTTGAAAACGGACTATTTTCCACATTTCTGAAGCATGACGTAATGGGGGGGTGTTATCTCTTTTGTCGAAAATCAGCCGTTTTTGCTCGAACATTAAATGCCTCCAAATGGTATTTAATTAACTTCCCGAGCCCCTGGAAGCATGAAAATCACTTTAAACATGCTAATTTTAGCTCTAACACTGATAATCCACCTACAAATGTGAACTGACGTTCAAAAATAAAACATTTGAAAACGGACCATTTTCCACATTTCTGAAGCATGACGTAATGGGGGGGTGTTATCTCTTTTGTCGAAAATCAGCCGTTTTTGCTCGAACATTAAATGCCTCCAAATGGTATTTAATTAACTTCCCGGGGTGAAGAAACCCTTTTTGAGAACTCAGAGTGAGTAAATTGGCCATTTTCATGCACTTTTAACCATTCCATAAATCTTGTGTTTTGGGCCCCTGGAAGCATGAAAATCACTTTAAACATGCTAATTTTAGCTCTAACACTGATGATCCACCTACAAATGTGAACTGACGTTCAAAAATAAAACATTTGAAAACGGACCATTTTCCACATTTCTGAAGCATGACGTAATGGGGGGGTGTTATCTCTTTTGTCGAAAATCAGCCGTTTTTGCTCGAACATTAAATGCCTCCAAATGGTATTTAATTAACTTCCCGAGCCCCTGGAAGCATGAAAATCACTTTAAACATGCTAATTTTAGCTCTAACACTGATGATCCACCTACAAATGTGAACTGACGTTCAAAAATAAAACATTTGAAAACGGACCATTTTCCACATTTCTGAAGCATGACGTAATGGGGGGGTGTTATCTCTTTTGTCGAAAATCACCCGTTTTTGCTCGAACATTAAATGCCTCCAAATGGTATTTAATTAACTTCCCGGGGTGAAGAAACCCTTTTTGAGAACTCAGAGTGAGTAAATTGGCCATTTTCATGCACTTTTAAACAATTCCATAAATCTTGTGTTTTGGGCCCCTGGAAGCATGAAAATCACTTTAAACATGCTAATTTTAGCTCTAACACTGATGATCCACCTACAAATGTGAACTCACGTTCAAAAATAAAACATTTGAAAACGGACCATTTTCCACATTTCTGAAGCATGACGTAATGGGGGGGTGTTATCTCTTTTGTCGAAAATCAGCCGTTTTTGCTCGAACATTAAATGCCTCCAAATGGTATTTATTTCACTTCCCGAGCCCCTGGAAGCATGAAAATCACTTTAAACATGCTAATTTTAGCTCTAACACTGATGATCCACCTACAAATGTGAACTGACGTTCAAAAATAAAACATTTGAAAACGGACCATTTTCCACATTTCTGAAGCATGACGTAATGGGGGGGTGTTATCTCTTTTGTCGAAAATCAGCCGTTTTTGCTCGAACATTAAATGCCTCCAAATGGTATTTAATTAACTTCCCGAGCCCCTGGAAGCATGAAAATCACTTTAAACATGCTAATTTTAGCTCTAACACTGATGATCCACCTACAAATGTGAACTGACGTTCAAAAATAAAACATTTGAAAACGGACCATTTTCCACATTTCTGAAGCATGACGTAATGGGGGGGTGTTATCTCTTTTGTCGAAAATCAGCCGTTTTTGCTCGAACATTAAATGCCTCCAAATGGTATTTAATTAACTTCCCGGGGTGAAGAAACCCTTTTTGAGAACTCAGAGTGAGTAAATTGGCCATTTTCATGCACTTTTAAACAATTCCATAAATCTTGTGTTTTGGGCCCCTGGAAGCATGAAAATCACTTTAAACATGCTAATTTTAGCTCTAACACTGATGGTCCACCTACAAATGTGAACTGACGTTCAAAAATAAAACATTTGAAAACGGACCATTTTCCACATTTCTGAAGCATGACGTAATGGGGGGGTGTTATCTCTTTTGTCGAAAATCAGCAGTTTTTGCTCGAACATTAAATGCCTCCAAATGGTATTTAATTAACTTCCCGGGGTGAAGAAACCCTTTTTGAGAACTCAGAGTGAGTAAATTGGCCATTTTCATGCACTTTTAACCATTCCATAAATCTTGTGTTTTGGGCCCCTGGAAGCATGAAAATCACTTTAAACATGCTAATTTTAGCTCTAACACTGATGATCCACCTACAAATGTGAACTGACGTTCAAAAATAAAACATTTGAAAACGGACCATTTTCCACATTTCTGAAGCATGACGTAATGGGGGGGGTGTTATCTCTTTTGTCGAAAATCAGCCGTTTTTGCTCGAACATTAAATGCCTCCAAATGGTATTTAATTAACTCCCCGAGCCCCTGGAAGCATGAAAATCACTTTAAACATGCTAATTTTAGCTCTAACACTGATGATCCACCTACAAATGTGAACGGACGTTCAAAAATAAAACATTTGAAAACGGACCATTTTCCACATTTCTGAAGCATGACGTAATGGGGGGGTGTTATCTCTTTTGTCGAAAATCAGCCGTTTTTGCTCGAACATTAAATGCCTCCAAATGGTATTTAATTAACTTCCCGGGGTTAAGAAACCCTTTTTGAGAACTCAGAGTGAGTAAATTGGCCATTTTCATGCACTTTTAACCATTCCATAAATCTTGTGTTTTGGGCCCCTGGAAGCATGAAAATCACTTTAAACATGCTAATTTTAGCTCTAACACTGATGATCCACCTACAAATGTGAACTGACGTTCAAAAATAAAACATTTGAAAACGGACCATTTTCCACATTTCTGAAGCATGACGTAATGGGGGGGTGTTATCTCTTTTGTCGAAAATCAGCCGTTTTTGCTCGAAAATTAAATGCCTCCAAATGGTATTTAATTAACTTCCCGAGCCCCTGGAAGCATGAAAATCACTTTAAACATGCTAATTTTAGCTCTAACACTGATGATCCACCTACAAATGTGAACTGACGTTCAAAAATAAAACATTTGAAAACGGACCATTTTCCACATTTCTGAAGCATGACGTAATGTGGGGGTGTTATCTCTTTTGTCGAAAATCAGCCGTTTTTGCTCGAACATTAAATGCCTCCAAATGGTATTTAATTCACTTCCCGAGCCCCTGGAAGCATCAAAATCACTTAAAACATGCTAATTTTAGCTCTAACACTGATGATCCACTTACAAATGTGAACTGACGTTCAAAAATAAAACATTTGAAAACGGACCATTTTCCACATTTCTGAAGCATGACGTAATGGGGGGGGTGTTATCTCTTTTGTCGAAAATCAGCCGTTTTTGCTCGAACATTAAATGCCTCCAAATTGTATTTAATTAACTTCCCGGGGTGAAGAAACCCTTTTTGAGAACTCAGAGTGAGTAAATTGGCCATTTTCATGCACTTTTAACCATTCCATAAATCTTGTGTTTTGGGCCCCTGGAAGCATGAAAATCACTTTAAACATGCTAATTTTAGCTCTAACACTGATGATCCACCTACAAATGTGAACTGACGTTCAAAAATAAAACATTTGAAAACGGACCATTTTCCACATTTCTGAAGCATGACGTAATGGGGGGGTGTTATCTCTTTTGTCGATAATCACCCGTTTTTGCTCGAACATTAAATGCCTCCAAATGGTATTTAATTAACTTCCCGAGCCCCTGGAAGCATGAAAATCGCTTTAAACATGCTAATTTTAGCTCTTACACTGATGATCCACCTACAAATGTGAACTGACGTTCAAAAATAAAACATTTGAAAACGGACCATTTTCCACATTTCTGAAGCATGACGTAATGGGGGGGTGTTATCTCTTTTGTCGAAAATCAGCCGTTTTTGCTCGAACATTAAATGCCTCCAAATGGTATTTAATTAACTTCCCGGGGTGAAGAAACCCTTTTTGAGAACTCAGAGTGAGTAAATTGGCCATTTTCATGCACTTTTAACCATTCCATAAATCTTGTGTTTTGGGCCCCTGGAAGCATGAAAATCACTTTAAACATGCTAATTTTAGCTCTAACACTGATGATCCACCTACAAATGTGAACTGACGTTCAAAAATAAAACATTTGAAAACGGACCATTTTCCACATTTCTGAAGCATGACGTAATGGGGGGGTGTTATCTCTTTTGTCGAAAATCAGCCGTTTTTGCTCGAACATTAAATGCCTCCAAATGGTATTTAATTAACTTCCCGAGCCCCTGGAAGCATGAAAATCACTTTAAACATGCTAATTTTAGCTCTAACACTGATGATCCACCTACAAATGTGAACTGACGTTCAAAAATAAAACATTTGAAAACGGACCATTTTCCACATTTCTGAAGCATGACGTAATGGGGGGGTGTTATCTCTTTTGTCGAAAATCAGCCGTTTTTGCTCGAACATTAAATGCCTCCAAATGGTATTTAATTAACTTCCCGGGGTGAAGAACCCTTTTTGAGAACTCAGAGTGAGTAAATTGGCCATTTTCATGCACTTTTAACCATTCCATAAATATTGTGTTTTGGGCCCCTGGAAGCATGAAAATCACTTTAAACATGCTAATTTTAGCTCTAACACTGATGATCCACCTACAAATGTGAACTGACGTTTAAAAATAAAACATTTGAAAACGGACCATTTTCCACATTTCTGAAGCATGACGTAATGGGGGGGTGTTATCTCTTTTGTGGAAAATCAGCCGTTTTTGCTCGAACATTAAATGCCTCCAAATGGTATTTATTTCACTTCCCGAGCCCCTGGAAGCATGAAAATCACTTTAAACATGCTAATTTTAGCTCTAACACTGATGATCCACCTACAAATGTGAACTGACGTTCAAAAATAAAACATTTGAAAACGGACCATTTTCCACATTTCTGAAGCATGACGTAATGGGGGGGTGTTATCTCTTTTGTCGAAAATCAGCCGTTTTTGCTCGAACATTAAATGCCTCCAAATGGTATTTAATTAACTTCCCGAGCCCCTGGAAGCATGAAAATCACTTTAAGCATGCTAATTTTAGCTCTAACACTGATGATCCACCTACAAATGTGAACTGACGTTCAAAAATAAAACATTTGAAAACGGACCATTTTCCACATTTCTGAAGCATGACGTAATGGGGGGGTGTTATCTCTTTTGTCGAAAATCAGCCGTTTTTGCTCGAACATTAAATGCCTCCAAATGGTATTTAATTAACTTCCCGGGGTGAAGAAACCCTTTTTGAGAACTCAGAGTGAGTAAATTGGCCATTTTCATGCACTTTTAACCATTCCATAAATCTTGTGTTTTGGGCCCCTGGAAGCATGAAAATCACTTTAAACATGCTAATTTTAGCTCTAACACTGATGATCCACCTACAAATGTGAACTGACGTTCAAAAATAAAACATTTGAAAACGGACCATTTTCCACATTTCTGAAGCATGACGTAATGGGGGGTGTTATCTCTTTTGTAGAAAATCAGCCGTTTTTGCTCGAACATTAAATGCCTCCAAATGGTATTTAATTAACTTCCCGAGCCCCTGGAAGCATGAAAATAACTTTAAACATGCTAATTTTAGCTCTAACACTGATGATCCACCTACAAATGTGAACTGACGTTCAAAAATAAAACATTTGAAAACGGACCATTTTCCACATTTCTGAAGCATGACGTAATGGGGGGGTGTTATCTCTTTTGTCGAAAATCAGCCGTTTTTGCTCGAACATTAAATGCCTCCAAATGGTATTTAATTAACTTCCCGAGCCCCTGGAAGCATGAAAATCACTTTAAACATGCTAATTTTAGCTCTAACACTGATGATCCACCTACAAATGTTAACTGACGTTCAAAAATAAAACATTTGAAAACGGACCATTTTCCACATTTCTGAAGCATGACGTAATGGGGGGGTGTTATCTCTTTTGTCGATAATCACCCGTTTTTGCTCGAACATTAAATGCCTCCAAATGGTATTTAATTAACTTCCCGGGGTGAAGAAACCCTTTTTGAGAACTCAGAGTGAGTAAATTGGCCATTTTCATGCACTTTTAACCATTCCATAATTCTTGTGTTTTGGGCCCCTGGAAGCATGAAAATCACTTTAAACATGCTAATTTTAGCTCTAACACTGATGATCCACCTACAAATGTGAACTGACGTTCAAAAATAAAACATTTGAAAACGGACCATTTTCCACATTTCTGAAGCATGACGTAATGGGGGGGTATTATCTCTTTTGTCGAAAATCAGCCGTTTTTGCTCGAACATTAAATGCCTCCAAATGGTATTTAATTAACTTCCCGAGCCCCTGGAAGCATGAAAATCACTTTAAACATGCTAATTTTAGCTCTAACACTGATGATCCACCTACAAATGTGAACTGACGTTCAAAAATAAAACATTTGAAAACGGACCATTTTCCACATTTCTGAAGCATGACTTAATGGGGGGTGTTATCTCTTTTGTCGAAAATCAGCCGTTTTTGCTCGAACATTAAATGCCTCCAAATGGTATTTAATTAACTTCCCGGGGTGAAGAAACCCTTTTTGAGAACTCAGAGTGAGTAAATTGGCCATTTTCATGCACTTTTAACCATTCCATAAATATTGTGTTTTGGGCCCCTGGAAGCATGAAAATCACTTTAAACATGCTAATTTTAGCTCTAACACTGATGATCCACCTACAAATGTGAACTGGCGTTTAAAAATAAAACATTTGAAAACGGACCATTTTCCACATTTCTGAAGCATGACGTAATGGGGGGGTGTTATCTCTTTTGTGGAAAATCAGCCGTTTTTGCTCGAACATTAAATGCCTCGAAATGGTATTTATTTCACTTCCCGAGCCCCTGGAAGCATGAAAATCACTTTAAACATGCTAATTTTAGCTCTAACACTGATGATCCACCTACAAATGTGAACTGACGTTCAAAAATAAAACATTTGAAAACGGACCATTTTCCACATTTCTGAAGCATGACGTAATGGGGGGGTGTTATCTCTTTTGTCGAAAATCAGCCGTTTTTGCTCGAACATTAAATGCCTCCAAATGGTATTTAATTAACTTCCCGGGGTGAAGAAACCCTTTTTGAGAACTCAGAGTGAGTAAATTGGCCATTTTCATGCACTTTTAACCATTCCATAAATCTTGTGTTTTGGGCCCCTGGAAGCATGAAAATCACTTTAAACATGCTAATTTTAGCTCTAACACTGATGATCCACCTACAAATGTGAACTGACGTTCAAAAATAAAACATTTGAAAACGGACCATTTTCCACATTTCTGAAGCATGACGTAATGGGGGGGTGTTATCTCTTTTGTCGAAAATCAGCCGTTTTTGCTCGAACATTAAATGCCTCCAAATGGTATTTAATTAACTTCCCGAGCCCCTGGAAGCATGAAAATAACTTTAAACATGCTAATTTTAGCTCTAACACTGATGATCCACCTACAAATGTGAACTGACGTTCAAAAATAAAGCATTTGAAAACGGACCATTTTCCACATTTCTGAAGCATGACGTAATGGGGGGGTGTTATCTCTTTTGTCGAAAATCAGCCGTTTTTGCTCGAACATTAAATGCCTCCAAATGGTATTTAATTAACTTCCCGGGGTGAAGAAACCCTTTTTGAGAACTCAGAGTGATTAAATTGGCCATTTTCATGCACTTTTAACCATTCCATAAATCTTGTGTTTTGGGCCCCTGGAAGCATGAAAATCACTTTAAACATGCTAATTTTAGCTCTAACACTGATGATCCACCTACAAATGTGAACTGACGTTCAAAAATAAAACATTTGAAAACGGACCATTTTCCACATTTCTGAAGCATGACGTAATGGGGGGGTGTTATCTCTTTTGTCGAAAATCAGCCGTTTTTGCTCGAACATTAAATGCCTCCAAATGGTATTTAATTAACTTCCCGAGCCCCTGGAAGCATGAAAATCACTTTAAACATGCTAATTTTAGCTCTAACACTGATGATCCACCTACAAATGTGAACTGACGTTCAAAAATAAAACATTTGAAAACGGACCATTTTCCACATTTCTGAAGCATGACGTAATGGGGGGGTGTTATCTCTTTTGTCGAAAATCAGCCGTTTTTGCTCGAACATTAAATGCCTCCAAATGGTATTTAATTAACTTCCCGGGGTGAAGAAACCCTTTTTGAGAACTCAGAGTGAGTAAATTGGCCATTTTCATGCACTTTTAACCATTCCATAAATCTTGTGTTTTGGGCCCCTGGAAGCATGAAAATCACTTTAAACATGCTAATTTTAGCTCTAACACTGATGATCCACCTACAAATGTGAACTGACGTTCAAAAATAAAACATTTGAAAACGGACCATTTTCCACATTTCTGAAGCATGACGTAATGGGGGGGTGTTATCTCTTTTGTCGATAATCACCCGTTTTTGCTCGAACATTAAATGCCTCCAAATGGTATTTAATTAACTTCCCGAGCCCCTGGAAGCATGAAAATCGCTTTAAACATGCTAATTTTAGCTCTAACACTGATGATCCACCTACAAATGTGAACTGACGTTCAAAAATAAAACATTTGAAAACGGACCATTTTCCACATTTCTGAAGCATGACGTAATGGGGGGGTGTTATCTCTTTTGTCGAAAATCAGCCGTTTTTGCTCGAACATTAAATGCCTCCAAATGGTATTTAATTAACTTCCCGGGGTGAAGAAACCCTTTTTGAGAACTCAGAGTGAGTAAATTGGCCATTTTCATGCACTTTTAACCATTCCATAAATCTTGTGTTTTGGGCCCCTGGAAGCATGAAAATCACTTTAAACATGCTAATTTTAGCTCTAACACTGATGATCCACCTACAAATGTGAACTGACGTTCAAAAATAAAACATTTGAAAACGGACCATTTTCCACATTTCTGAAGCATGACGTAATGGGGGGGTGTTATCTCTTTTGTCGAAAATCAGCCGTTTTTGCTCGAACATTAAATGCCTCCAAATGGTATTTAATTAACTTCCCGAGCCCCTGGAAGCATGAAAATCACTTTAAACATGCTAATTTTAGCTCTAACACTGATGATCCACCTACAAATGTGAACTGACGTTCAAAAATAAAACATTTGAAAACGGACCATTTTCCACATTTCTGAAGCATGACGTAATGGGGGGGTGTTATCTCTTTTGTCGAAAATCAGCCGTTTTCGCTCGAACATTAAATGCCTCCAAATGGTATTTAATTAACTTCCCGAGCCCCTGGAAGCATGAAAATCACTTTAAACATGCTAATTTTAGCTCTAACACTGATGATCCACCTACAAATGTGAACTGACGTTCAAAAATAAAACATTTGAAAACGGACCATTTTCCACATTTCTGAAGCATGACGTAATGGGGGGGTGTTATCTCTTTTGTCGAAAATCACCCGTTTTTTCTCGAACATTAAATGCCTCCAAATGGTATTTAATTAACTTCCCGGGGTGAAGAAACCCTTTTTGAGAACTCAGAGTGAGTAAATTGGCCATTTTCATGCACTTTTAAACAATTCCATAAATCTTGTGTTTTGGGCCCCTGGAAGCATGAAAATCACTTTAAACATGCTAATTTTAGCTCTAACACTGATGATCCACCTACAAATGTGAACTCACGTTCAAAAATAAAACATTTGAAAACGGACCATTTTCCACATTTCTGAAGCATGACGTAATGGGGGGGTGTTATCTCTTTTGTCGAAAATCAGCCGTTTTTGCTCGAACATTAAATGCCTCCAAATGGTATTTATTTCACTTCCCGAGCCCCTGGAAGCATGAAAATCACTTTAAACATGCTAATTTTAGCTCTAACACTGATGATCCACCTACAAATGTGAACTGACGTTCAAAAATAAAACATTTGAAAACGGACCATTTTCCACATTTCTGAAGCATGACGTAATGGGGGGGTGTTATCTCTTTTGTCGAAAATCAGCCGTTTTTGCTCGAACATTAAATGCCTCCAAATGGTATTTAATTAACTTCCCGAGCCCCTGGAAGCATGAAAATCACTTTAAACATGCTAATTTTAGCTCTAACACTGATGATCCACCTACAAATGTGAACTGACGTTCAAAAATAAAACATTTGAAAACGGACCATTTTCCACATTTCTGAAGCATGACGTAATGGGGGGGTGTTATCTCTTTTGTCGAAAATCAGCCGTTTTTGCTCGAACATTAAATGCCTCCAAATGGTATTTAATTAACTTCCCGGGGTGAAGAAACCCTTTTTGAGAACTCAGAGTGAGTAAATTGGCCATTTTCATGCACTTTTAACCATTCCATAAATATTGTGTTTTGGGCCCCTGGAAGCATGAAAATCACTTTAAACATGCTAATTTTAGCTCTAACACTGATGATCCACCTACAAATGTGAACTGGCGTTTAAAAATAAAACATTTGAAAACGGACCATTTTCCACATTTCTGAAGCATGACGTAATGGGGGGGTGTTATCTCTTTTGTGGAAAATCAGCCGTTTTTGCTCGAACATTAAATGCCTCGAAATGGTATTTATTTCACTTCCCGAGCCCCTGGAAGCATGAAAATCACTTTAAACATGCTAATTTTAGCTCTAACACTGATGATCCACCTACAAATGTGAACTGACGTTCAAAAATAAAACATTTGAAAACGGACCATTTTCCACATTTCTGAAGCATGACGTAATGGGGGGGTGTTATCTCTTTTGTCGAAAATCAGCCGTTTTTGCTCGAACATTAAATGCCTCCAAATGGTATTTAATTAACTTCCCGGGGTGAAGAAACCCTTTTTGAGAACTCAGAGTGAGTAAATTGGCCATTTTCATGCACTTTTAACCATTCCATAAATCTTGTGTTTTGGGCCCCTGGAAGCATGAAAATCACTTTAAACATGCTAATTTTAGCTCTAACACTGATGATCCACCTACAAATGTGAACTGACGTTCAAAAATAAAACATTTGAAAACGGACCATTTTCCACATTTCTGAAGCATGACGTAATGGGGGGGTGTTATCTCTTTTGTCGAAAATCAGCCGTTTTTGCTCGAACATTAAATGCCTCCAAATGGTATTTAATTAACTTCCCGAGCCCCTGGAAGCATGAAAATAACTTTAAACATGCTAATTTTAGCTCTAACACTGATGATCCACCTACAAATGTGAACTGACGTTCAAAAATAAAGCATTTGAAAACGGACCATTTTCCACATTTCTGAAGCATGACGTAATGGGGGGGTGTTATCTCTTTTGTCGAAAATCAGCCGTTTTTGCTCGAACATTAAATGCCTCCAAATGGTATTTAATTAACTTCCCGGGGTGAAGAAACCCTTTTTGAGAACTCAGAGTGATTAAATTGGCCATTTTCATGCACTTTTAACCATTCCATAAATCTTGTGTTTTGGGCCCCTGGAAGCATGAAAATCACTTTAAACATGCTAATTTTAGCTCTAACACTGATGATCCACCTACAAATGTGAACTGACGTTCAAAAATAAAACATTTGAAAACGGACCATTTTCCACATTTCTGAAGCATGACGTAATGGGGGGGTGTTATCTCTTTTGTCGAAAATCAGCCGTTTTTGCTCGAACATTAAATGCCTCCAAATGGTATTTAATTAACTTCCCGAGCCCCTGGAAGCATGAAAATCACTTTAAACATGCTAATTTTAGCTCTAACACTGATGATCCACCTACAAATGTGAACTGACGTTCAAAAATAAAACATTTGAAAATGGACCATTTTCCACATTTCTGAAGCATGACGTAATGGGGGGGTGTTATCTCTTTTGTCGAAAATCAGCCGTTTTTGCTCGAACATTAAATGCCTCCAAATGGTATTTAATTAACTTCCCGGGGTGAAGAAACCCTTTTTGAGAACTCAGAGTGAGTAAATTGGCCATTTTCATGCACTTTTAACCATTCCATAAATCTTGTGTTTTGGGCCCCTGGAAGCATGAAAATCACTTTAAACATGCTAATTTTAGCTCTAACACTGATGATCCACCTACAAATGTGAACTGACGTTCAAAAATAAAACATTTGAAAACGGACCATTTTCCACATTTCTGAAGCATGACGTAATGGGGGGGTGTTATCTCTTTTGTCGAAAATCAGCCGTTTTCGCTCGAACATTAAATGCCTCCAAATGGTATTTAATTAACTTCCCGAGCCCCTGGAAGCATGAAAATCACTTTAAACATGCTAATTTTAGCTCTAACACTGATGATCCACCTACAAATGTGAACTGACGTTCAAAAATAAAACATTTGAAAACGGACCATTTTCCACATTTCTGAAGCATGACGTAATGGGGGGGTGTTATCTCTTTTGTCGAAAATCACCCGTTTTTGCTCGAACATTAAATGCCTCCAAATGGTATTTAATTAACTTCCCGGGGTGAAGAAACCCTTTTTGAGAACTCAGAGTGAGTAAATTGGCCATTTTCATGCACTTTTAAACAATTCCATAAATCTTGTGTTTTGGGCCCCTGGAAGCATGAAAATCACTTTAAACATGCTAATTTTAGCTCTAACACTGATGATCCACCTACAAATGTGAACTCACGTTCAAAAATAAAACATTTGAAAACGGACCATTTTCCACATTTCTGAAGCATGACGTAATGGGGGGGTGTTATCTCTTTTGTCGAAAATCAGCCGTTTTTGCTCGAACATTAAATGCCTCCAAATGGTATTTATTTCACTTCCCGAGCCCCTGGAAGCATGAAAATCACTTTAAACATGCTAATTTTAGCTCTAACACTGATGATCCACCTACAAATGTGAACTGACGTTCAAAAATAAAACATTTGAAAACGGACCATTTTCCACATTTCTGAAGCATGACGTAATGGGGGGGTGTTATCTCTTTTGTCGAAAATCAGCCGTTTTTGCTCGAACATTAAATGCCTCCAAATGGTATTTAATTAACTTCCCGAGCCCCTGGAAGCATGAAAATCACTTTAAACATGCTAATTTTAGCTCTAACACTGATGATCCACCTACAAATGTGAACTGACGTTCAAAAATAAAACATTTGAAAACGGACCATTTTCCACATTTCTGAAGCATGACGTAATGGGGGGGTGTTATCTCTTTTGTCGAAAATCAGCCGTTTTTGCTCGAACATTAAATGCCTCCAAATGGTATTTAATTAACTTCCCGGGGTGAAGAAACCCTTTTTGAGAACTCAGAGTGAGTAAATTGGCCATTTTCATGCACTTTTAAACAATTCCATAAATCTTGTGTTTTGGGCCCCTGGAAGCATGAAAATCACTTTAAACATGCTAATTTTAGCTCTAACACTGATGGTCCACCTACAAATGTGAACTGACGTTCAAAAATAAAACATTTGAAAACGGACCATTTTCCACATTTCTGAAGCATGACGTAATGGGGGGGTGTTATCTCTTTTGTCGAAAATCAGCAGTTTTTGCTCGAACATTAAATGCCTCCAAATGGTATTTAATTAACTTCCCGGGGTGAAGAAACCCTTTTTGAGAACTCAGAGTGAGTAAATTGGCCATTTTCATGCACTTTTAACCATTCTATAAATCTTGTGTTTTGGGCCCCTGGAAGCATGAAAATCACTTTAAACATGCTAATTTTAGCTCTAACACTGATGATCCACCTACAAATGTGAACTGACGTTCAAAAATAAAACATTTGAAAACGGACCATTTTCCACATTTCTGAAGCATGACGTAATGGGGGGGGTGTTATCTCTTTTGTCGAAAATCAGCCGTTTTTGCTCGAACATTAAATGCCTCCAAATGGTATTTAATTAACTTCCCGAGCCCCTGGAAGCATGAAAATCACTTTAAACATGCTAATTTTAGCTCTAACACTGATGATCCACCTACAAATGTGAACTGACGTTCAAAAATAAAACATTTGAAAACGGACCATTTTCCACATTTCTGAAGCATGACGTAATGGGGGGGTGTTATCTCTTTTGTCGAAAATCAGCCGTTTTTGCTCGAACATTAAATGCCTCCAAATGGTATTTAATTAACTTCCCGGGGTTAAGAAACCCTTTTTGAGAACTCAGAGTGAGTAAATTGGCCATTTTCATGCACTTTTAACCATTCCATAAATCTTGTGTTTTGGGCCCCTGGAAGCATGAAAATCACTTTAAACATGCTAATTTTAGCTCTAACACTGATGATCCACCTACAAATGTGAACTGACGTTCAAAAATAAAACATTTGAAAACGGACCATTTTCCACATTTCTGAAGCATGACGTAATGGGGGGGTGTTATCTCTTTTGTCGAAAATCAGCCGTTTTTGCTCGAAAATTAAATGCCTCCAAATGGTATTTAATTAACTTCCCGAGCCCCTGGAAGCATGAAAATCACTTTAAACATGCTAATTTTAGCTCTAACACTGATGATCCACCTACAAATGTGAACTGACGTTCAAAAATAAAACATTTGAAAACGGACCATTTTCCACATTTCTGAAGCATGACGTAATGTGGGGGTGTTATCTCTTTTGTCGAAAATCAGCCGTTTTTGCTCGAACATTAAATGCCTCCAAATGGTATTTAATTCACTTCCCGAGCCCCTGGAAGCATCAAAATCACTTAAAACATGCTAATTTTAGCTCTAACACTGATGATCCACTTACAAATGTGAACTGACGTTCAAAAATAAAACATTTGAAAACGGACCATTTTCCACATTTCTGAAGCATGACGTAATGGGGGGGTGTTATCTCTTTTGTCGAAAATCAGCCGTTTTTGCTCGAACATTAAATGCCTCCAAATTGTATTTAATTAACTTCCCGGGGTGAAGAAACCCTTTTTGAGAACTCAGAGTGAGTAAATTGGCCATTTTCATGCACTTTTAACCATTCCATAAATCTTGTGTTTTGGGCCCCTGGAAGCATGAAAATCACTTTAAACATGCTAATTTTAGCTCTAACACTGATGATCCACCTACAAATGTGAACTGACGTTCAAAAATAAAACATTTGAAAACGGACCATTTTCCACATTTCTGAAGCATGACGTAATGGGGGGGTGTTATCTCTTTTGTCGATAATCACCCGTTTTTGCTCGAACATTAAATGCCTCCAAATGGTATTTAATTAACTTCCCGAGCCCCTGGAAGCATGAAAATCGCTTTAAACATGCTAATTTTAGCTCTTACACTGATGATCCACCTACAAATGTGAACTGACGTTCAAAAATAAAACATTTGAAAACGGACCATTTTCCACATCTCTGAAGCATGACGTAATGGGGGGGTGTTATCTCTTTTGTCGAAAATCAGCCGTTTTTGCTCGAACATTAAATGCCTCCAAATGGTATTTAATTAACTTCCCGGGGTGAAGAAACCCTTTTTGAGAACTCAGAGTGAGTAAATTGGCCATTTTCATGCACTTTTAACCATTCCATAAATCTTGTGTTTTGGGCCCCTGGAAGCATGAAAATCACTTTAAACATGCTAATTTTAGCTCTAACACTGATGATCCACCTACAAATGTGAACTGACGTTCAAAAATAAAACATTTGAAAACGGACCATTTTCCACATTTCTGAAGCATGACGTAATGGGGGGGTGTTATCTCTTTTGTCGAAAATCAGCCGTTTTTGCTCGAACATTAAATGCCTCCAAATGGTATTTAATTAACTTCCCGAGCCCCTGGAAGCATGAAAATCACTTTAAACATGCTAATTTTAGCTCTAACACTGATGATCCACCTACAAATGTGAACTGACGTTCAAAAATAAAACATTTGAAAACGGACCATTTTCCACATTTCTGAAGCATGACGTAATGGGGGGGTGTTATCTCTTTTGTGGAAAATCAGCCGTTTTTGCTCGAACATTAAATGCCTCGAAATGGTATTTATTTCACTTCCCGAGCCCCTGGAAGCATGAAAATCACTTTAAACATGCTAATTTTAGCTCTAACACTGATGATCCACCTACAAATGTGAACTGACGTTCAAAAATAAAACATTTGAAAACGGACCATTTTCCACATTTCTGAAGCATGACGTAATGGGGGGGTGTTATCTCTTTTGTCGAAAATCAGCCGTTTTTGCTCGAACATTAAATGCCTCCAAATGGTATTTAATTAACTTCCCGGGGTGAAGAAACCCTTTTTGAGAACTCAGAGTGAGTAAATTGGCCATTTTCATGCACTTTTAACCATTCCATAAATCTTGTGTTTTGGGCCCCTGGAAGCATGAAAATCACTTTAAACATGCTAATTTTAGCTCTAACACTGATGATCCACCTACAAATGTGAACTGACGTTCAAAAATAAAACATTTGAAAACGGACCATTTTCCACATTTCTGAAGCATGACGTAATGGGGGGGTGTTATCTCTTTTGTCGAAAATCAGCCGTTTTTGCTCGAACATTAAATGCCTCCAAATGGTATTTAATTAACTTCCCGAGCCCCTGGAAGCATGAAAATAACTTTAAACATGCTAATTTTAGCTCTAACACTGATGATCCACCTACAAATGTGAACTGACGTTCAAAAATAAAACATTTGAAAACGGACCATTTTCCACATTTCTGAAGCATGACGTAATGGGGGGGTGTTATCTCTTTTGTCGAAAATCAGCCGTTTTTGCTCGAACATTAAATGCCTCCAAATGGTATTTAATTAACTTCCCGGGGTGAAGAAACCCTTTTTGAGAACTCAGAGTGAGTAAATTGGCCATTTTCATGCACTTTTAACCATTCCATAAACCTTGTGTTTTGGGCCCCTGGAAGCATGAAAATCACTTTAAACATGCTAATTTTAGCTCTAACACTGATGATCCACCTACAAATGTGAACTGACGTTCAAAAATAAAACATTTGAAAAAGGACCATTTTCCACATTTCTGAAGCATGACGTAATGGGGGGGTGTTATCTCTTTTGTCGAAAATCAGCCGTTTTTGCTCGAACATTAAATGCCTCCAAATGGTATTTAATTCACTTCCCGAGCCCCTGGAAGCATCAAAATCACTTAAAACATGCTAATTTTAGCTCTAACACTGATGATCCACTTACAAATGTGAACTGACGTTCAAAAATAAAACATTTGAAAACGGACCATTTTCCACATTTCTGAAGCATGACGTAATGGGGGGGTGTTATCTCTTTTGTCGAAAATCAGCCGTTTTTGCTCGAACATTAAATGCCTCCAAATTGTATTTAATTAACTTCCCGGGGTGAAGAAACCCTTTTTGAGAACTCAGAGTGAGTAAATTGGCCATTTTCATGCACTTTTAACCATTCCATAAATCTTGTGTTTTGGGCCCCTGGAAGCATGAAAATCACTTTAAACATGCTAATTTTAGCTCTAACACTGATGATCCACCTACAAATGTGAACTGACGTTCAAAAATAAAACATTTGAAAACGGACCATTTTCCACATTTCTGAAGCATGACGTAATGGGGGGGTGTTATCTCTTTTGTCGATAATCACCCGTTTTTGCTCGAACATTAAATGCCTCCAAATGGTATTTAATTAACTTCCCGAGCCCCTGGAAGCATGAAAATCGCTTTAAACATGCTAATTTTAGCTCTTACACTGATGATCCACCTACAAATGTGAACTGACGTTCAAAAATAAAACATTTGAAAACGGACCATTTTCCACATCTCTGAAGCATGACGTAATGGGGGGGTGTTATCTCTTTTGTCGAAAATCAGCCGTTTTTGCTCGAACATTAAATGCCTCCAAATGGTATTTAATTAACTTCCCGGGGTGAAGAAACCCTTTTTGAGAACTCAGAGTGAGTAAATTGGCCATTTTCATGCACTTTTAACCATTCCATAAATCTTGTGTTTTGGGCCCCTGGAAGCATGAAAATCACTTTAAACATGCTAATTTTAGCTCTAACACTGATGATCCACCTACAAATGTGAACTGACGTTCAAAAATAAAACATTTGAAAACGGACCATTTTCCACATTTCTGAAGCATGACGTAATGGGGGGGTGTTATCTCTTTTGTCGAAAATCAGCCGTTTTTGCTCGAACATTAAATGCCTCCAAATGGTATTTAATTAACTTCCCGAGCCCCTGGAAGCATGAAAATCACTTTAAACATGCTAATTTTAGCTCTAACACTGATGATCCACCTACAAATGTGAACTGACGTTCAAAAATAAAACATTTGAAAACGGACCATTTTCCACATTTCTGAAGCATGACGTAATGGGGGGGTGTTATCTCTTTTGTGGAAAATCAGCCGTTTTTGCTCGAACATTAAATGCCTCGAAATGGTATTTATTTCACTTCCCGAGCCCCTGGAAGCATGAAAATCACTTTAAACATGCTAATTTTAGCTCTAACACTGATGATCCACCTACAAATGTGAACTGACGTTCAAAAATAAAACATTTGAAAACGGACCATTTTCCACATTTCTGAAGCATGACGTAATGGGGGGGTGTTATCTCTTTTGTCGAAAATCAGCCGTTTTTGCTCGAACATTAAATGCCTCCAAATGGTATTTAATTAACTTCCCGGGGTGAAGAAACCCTTTTTGAGAACTCAGAGTGAGTAAATTGGCCATTTTCATGCACTTTTAACCATTCCATAAATCTTGTGTTTTGGGCCCCTGGAAGCATGAAAATCACTTTAAACATGCTAATTTTAGCTCTAACACTGATGATCCACCTACAAATGTGAACTGACGTTCAAAAATAAAACATTTGAAAACGGACCATTTTCCACATTTCTGAAGCATGACGTAATGGGGGGGTGTTATCTCTTTTGTCGAAAATCAGCCGTTTTTGCTCGAACATTAAATGCCTCCAAATGGTATTTAATTAACTTCCCGAGCCCCTGGAAGCATGAAAATAACTTTAAACATGCTAATTTTAGCTCTAACACTGATGATCCACCTACAAATGTGAACTGACGTTCAAAAATAAAACATTTGAAAACGGACCATTTTCCACATTTCTGAAGCATGACGTAATGGGGGGGTGTTATCTCTTTTGTCGAAAATCAGCCGTTTTTGCTCGAACATTAAATGCCTCCAAATGGTATTTAATTAACTTCCCGGGGTGAAGAAACCCTTTTTGAGAACTCAGAGTGATTAAATTGGCCATTTTCATGCACTTTTAACCATTCCATAAATCTTGTGTTTTGGGCCCCTGGAAGCATGAAAATCACTTTAAACATGCTAATTTTAGCTCTAACACTGATGATCCACCTACAAATGTGAACTGACGTTCAAAAATAAAACATTTGAAAACGGACCATTTTCCACATTTCTGAAGCATGACGTAATGGGGGGGTGTTATCTCTTTTGTCGAAAATCAGCCGTTTTTGCTCGAACATTAAATGCCTCCAAATGGTATTTAATTAACTTCCCGAGCCCCTGGAAGCATGAAAATCACTTTAAACATGCTAATTTTAGCTCTAACACTGATGATCCACCTACAAATGTGAACTGACGTTCAAAAATAAAACATTTGAAAACGGACCATTTTCCACATTTCTGAAGCATGACGTAATGGGGGGGTGTTATCTCTTTTGTCGAAAATCAGCCGTTTTTGCTCGAACATTAAATGCCTCCAAATGGTATTTAATTAACTTCCCGGGGTGAAGAAACCCTTTTTGAGAACTCAGAGTGAGTAAATTGGCCATTTTCATGCACTTTTAACCATTCCATAAATCTTGTGTTTTGGGCCCCTGGAAGCATGAAAATCACTTTAAACATGCTAATTTTAGCTCTAACACTGATGATCCACCTACAAATGTGAACTGACGTTCAAAAATAAAACATTTGAAAACGGACCATTTTCCACATTTCTGAAGCATGACGTAATGGGGGGGTGTTATCTCTTTTGTCGATAATCACCCGTTTTTGCTCGAACATTAAATGCCTCCAAATGGTATTTAATTAACTTCCCGAGCCCCTGGAAGCATGAAAATCGCTTTAAACATGCTAATTTTAGCTCTAACACTGATGATCCACCTACAAATGTGAACTGACGTTCAAAAATAAAACATTTGAAAACGGACCATTTTCCACATTTCTGAAGCATGACGTAATGGGGGGGTGTTATCTCTTTTGTCGAAAATCAGCCGTTTTTGCTCGAACATTAAATGCCTCCAAATGGTATTTAATTAACTTCCCGGGGTGAAGAAACCCTTTTTGAGAACTCAGAGTGAGTAAATTGGCCATTTTCATGCACTTTTAACCATTCCATAAATCTTGTGTTTTGGGCCCCTGGAAGCATGAAAATCACTTTAAACATGCTAATTTTAGCTCTAACACTGATGATCCACCTACAAATGTGAACTGACGTTCAAAAATAAAACATTTGAAAACGGACCATTTTCCACATTTCTGAAGCATGACGTAATGGGGGGGTGTTATCTCTTTTGTCGAAAATCAGCCGTTTTTGCTCGAACATTAAATGCCTCCAAATGGTATTTAATTAACTTCCCGAGCCCCTGGAAGCATGAAAATCACTTTAAACATGCTAATTTTAGCTCTAACACTGATGATCCACCTACAAATGTGAACTGACGTTCAAAAATAAAACATTTGAAAACGGACTATTTTCCACATTTCTGAAGCATGACGTAATGGGGGGGTGTTATCTCTTTTGTCGAAAATCAGCCGTTTTTGCTCGAACATTAAATGCCTCCAAATGGTATTTAATTAACTTCCCGAGCCCCTGGAAGCATGAAAATCACTTTAAACATGCTAATTTTAGCTCTAACACTGATAATCCACCTACAAATGTGAACTGACGTTCAAAAATAAAACATTTGAAAACGGACCATTTTCCACATTTCTGAAGCATGACGTAATGGGGGGGTGTTATCTCTTTTGTCGAAAATCAGCCGTTTTTGCTCGAACATTAAATGCCTCCAAATGGTATTTAATTAACTTCCCGGGGTGAAGAAACCCTTTTTGAGAACTCAGAGTGAGTAAATTGGCCATTTTCATGCACTTTTAACCATTCCATAAATCTTGTGTTTTGGGCCCCTGGAAGCATGAAAATCACTTTAAACATGCTAATTTTAGCTCTAACACTGATGATCCACCTACAAATGTGAACTGACGTTCAAAAATAAAACATTTGAAAACGGACCATTTTCCACATTTCTGAAGCATGACGTAATGGGGGGGTGTTATCTCTTTTGTCGAAAATCAGCCGTTTTTGCTCGAACATTAAATGCCTCCAAATGGTATTTAATTAACTTCCCGAGCCCCTGGAAGCATGAAAATCACTTTAAACATGCTAATTTTAGCTCTAACACTGATGATCCACCTACAAATGTGAACTGACGTTCAAAAATAAAACATTTGAAAACGGACCATTTTCCACATTTCTGAAGCATGACGTAATGGGGGGGTGTTATCTCTTTTGTCGAAAATCACCCGTTTTTGCTCGAACATTAAATGCCTCCAAATGGTATTTAATTAACTTCCCGGGGTGAAGAAACCCTTTTTGAGAACTCAGAGTGAGTAAATTGGCCATTTTCATGCACTTTTAAACAATTCCATAAATCTTGTGTTTTGGGCCCCTGGAAGCATGAAAATCACTTTAAACATGCTAATTTTAGCTCTAACACTGATGATCCACCTACAAATGTGAACTCACGTTCAAAAATAAAACATTTGAAAACGGACCATTTTCCACATTTCTGAAGCATGACGTAATGGGGGGGTGTTATCTCTTTTGTCGAAAATCAGCCGTTTTTGCTCGAACATTAAATGCCTCCAAATGGTATTTATTTCACTTCCCGAGCCCCTGGAAGCATGAAAATCACTTTAAACATGCTAATTTTAGCTCTAACACTGATGATCCACCTACAAATGTGAACTGACGTTCAAAAATAAAACATTTGAAAACGGACCATTTTCCACATTTCTGAAGCATGACGTAATGGGGGGGTGTTATCTCTTTTGTCGAAAATCAGCCGTTTTTGCTCGAACATTAAATGCCTCCAAATGGTATTTAATTAACTTCCCGAGCCCCTGGAAGCATGAAAATCACTTTAAACATGCTAATTTTAGCTCTAACACTGATGATCCACCTACAAATGTGAACTGACGTTCAAAAATAAAACATTTGAAAACGGACCATTTTCCACATTTCTGAAGCATGACGTAATGGGGGGGTGTTATCTCTTTTGTCGAAAATCAGCCGTTTTTGCTCGAACATTAAATGCCTCCAAATGGTATTTAATTAACTTCCCGGGGTGAAGAAACCCTTTTTGAGAACTCAGAGTGAGTAAATTGGCCATTTTCATGCACTTTTAAACAATTCCATAAATCTTGTGTTTTGGGCCCCTGGAAGCATGAAAATCACTTTAAACATGCTAATTTTAGCTCTAACACTGATGGTCCACCTACAAATGTGAACTGACGTTCAAAAATAAAACATTTGAAAACGGACCATTTTCCACATTTCTGAAGCATGACGTAATGGGGGGGTGTTATCTCTTTTGTCGAAAATCAGCAGTTTTTGCTCGAACATTAAATGCCTCCAAATGGTATTTAATTAACTTCCCGGGGTGAAGAAACCCTTTTTGAGAACTCAGAGTGAGTAAATTGGCCATTTTCATGCACTTTTAACCATTCCATAAATCTTGTGTTTTGGGCCCCTGGAAGCATGAAAATCACTTTAAACATGCTAATTTTAGCTCTAACACTGATGATCCACCTACAAATGTGAACTGACGTTCAAAAATAAAACATTTGAAAACGGACCATTTTCCACATTTCTGAAGCATGACGTAATGGGGGGGTGTTATCTCTTTTGTCGATAATCACCCGTTTTTGCTCGAACATTAAATGCCTCCAAATGGTATTTAATTAACTTCCCGAGCCCCTGGAAGCATGAAAATCGCTTTAAACATGCTAATTTTAGCTCTTACACTGATGATCCACCTACAAATGTGAACTGACGTTCAAAAATAAAACATTTGAAAACGGACCATTTTCCACATCTCTGAAGCATGACGTAATGGGGGGGTGTTATCTCTTTTGTCGAAAATCAGCCGTTTTTGCTCGAACATTAAATGCCTCCAAATGGTATTTAATTAACTTCCCGGGGTGAAGAAACCCTTTTTGAGAACTCAGAGTGAGTAAATTGGCCATTTTCATGCACTTTTAACCATTCCATAAATCTTGTGTTTTGGGCCCCTGGAAGCATGAAAATCACTTTAAACATGCTAATTTTAGCTCTAACACTGATGATCCACCTACAAATGTGAACTGACGTTCAAAAATAAAACATTTGAAAACGGACCATTTTCCACATTTCTGAAGCATGACGTAATGGGGGGGTGTTATCTCTTTTGTCGAAAATCAGCCGTTTTTGCTCGAACATTAAATGCCTCCAAATGGTATTTAATTAACTTCCCGAGCCCCTGGAAGCATGAAAATCACTTTAAACATGCTAATTTTAGCTCTAACACTGATGATCCACCTACAAATGTGAACTGACGTTCAAAAATAAAACATTTGAAAACGGACCATTTTCCACATTTCTGAAGCATGACGTAATGGGGGGGTGTTATCTCTTTTGTGGAAAATCAGCCGTTTTTGCTCGAACATTAAATGCCTCGAAATGGTATTTATTTCACTTCCCGAGCCCCTGGAAGCATGAAAATCACTTTAAACATGCTAATTTTAGCTCTAACACTGATGATCCACCTACAAATGTGAACTGACGTTCAAAAATAAAACATTTGAAAACGGACCATTTTCCACATTTCTGAAGCATGACGTAATGGGGGGGTGTTATCTCTTTTGTCGAAAATCAGCCGTTTTTGCTCGAACATTAAATGCCTCCAAATGGTATTTAATTAACTTCCCGGGGTGAAGAAACCCTTTTTGAGAACTCAGAGTGAGTAAATTGGCCATTTTCATGCACTTTTAACCATTCCATAAATCTTGTGTTTTGGGCCCCTGGAAGCATGAAAATCACTTTAAACATGCTAATTTTAGCTCTAACACTGATGATCCACCTACAAATGTGAACTGACGTTCAAAAATAAAACATTTGAAAACGGACCATTTTCCACATTTCTGAAGCATGACGTAATGGGGGGGTGTTATCTCTTTTGTCGAAAATCAGCCGTTTTTGCTCGAACATTAAATGCCTCCAAATGGTATTTAATTAACTTCCCGAGCCCCTGGAAGCATGAAAATAACTTTAAACATGCTAATTTTAGCTCTAACACTGATGATCCACCTACAAATGTGAACTGACGTTCAAAAATAAAACATTTGAAAACGGACCATTTTCCACATTTCTGAAGCATGACGTAATGGGGGGGTGTTATCTCTTTTGTCGAAAATCAGCCGTTTTTGCTCGAACATTAAATGCCTCCAAATGGTATTTAATTAACTTCCCGGGGTGAAGAAACCCTTTTTGAGAACTCAGAGTGATTAAATTGGCCATTTTCATGCACTTTTAACCATTCCATAAATCTTGTGTTTTGGGCCCCTGGAAGCATGAAAATCACTTTAAACATGCTAATTTTAGCTCTAACACTGATGATCCACCTACAAATGTGAACTGACGTTCAAAAATAAAACATTTGAAAACGGACCATTTTCCACATTTCTGAAGCATGACGTAATGGGGGGGTGTTATCTCTTTTGTCGAAAATCAGCCGTTTTTGCTCGAACATTAAATGCCTCCAAATGGTATTTAATTAACTTCCCGAGCCCCTGGAAGCATGAAAATCACTTTAAACATGCTAATTTTAGCTCTAACACTGATGATCCACCTACAAATGTGAACTGACGTTCAAAAATAAAACATTTGAAAACGGACCATTTTCCACATTTCTGAAGCATGACGTAATGGGGGGGTGTTATCTCTTTTGTCGAAAATCAGCCGTTTTTGCTCGAACATTAAATGCCTCCAAATGGTATTTAATTAACTTCCCGGGGTGAAGAAACCCTTTTTGAGAACTCAGAGTGAGTAAATTGGCCATTTTCATGCACTTTTAACCATTCCATAAATCTTGTGTTTTGGGCCCCTGGAAGCATGAAAATCACTTTAAACATGCTAATTTTAGCTCTAACACTGATGATCCACCTACAAATGTGAACTGACGTTCAAAAATAAAACATTTGAAAACGGACCATTTTCCACATTTCTGAAGCATGACGTAATGGGGGGGTGTTATCTCTTTTGTCGATAATCACCCGTTTTTGCTCGAACATTAAATGCCTCCAAATGGTATTTAATTAACTTCCCGAGCCCCTGGAAGCATGAAAATCGCTTTAAACATGCTAATTTTAGCTCTAACACTGATGATCCACCTACAAATGTGAACTGACGTTCAAAAATAAAACATTTGAAAACGGACCATTTTCCACATTTCTGAAGCATGACGTAATGGGGGGGTGTTATCTCTTTTGTCGAAAATCAGCCGTTTTTGCTCGAACATTAAATGCCTCCAAATGGTATTTAATTAACTTCCCGGGGTGAAGAAACCCTTTTTGAGAACTCAGAGTGAGTAAATTGGCCATTTTCATGCACTTTTAACCATTCCATAAATCTTGTGTTTTGGGCCCCTGGAAGCATGAAAATCACTTTAAACATGCTAATTTTAGCTCTAACACTGATGATCCACCTACAAATGTGAACTGACGTTCAAAAATAAAACATTTGAAAACGGACCATTTTCCACATTTCTGAAGCATGACGTAATGGGGGGGTGTTATCTCTTTTGTCGAAAATCAGCCGTTTTTGCTCGAACATTAAATGCCTCCAAATGGTATTTAATTAACTTCCCGAGCCCCTGGAAGCATGAAAATCACTTTAAACATGCTAATTTTAGCTCTAACACTGATGATCCACCTACAAATGTGAACTGACGTTCAAAAATAAAACATTTGAAAACGGACTATTTTCCACATTTCTGAAGCATGACGTAATGGGGGGGTGTTATCTCTTTTGTCGAAAATCAGCCGTTTTTGCTCGAACATTAAATGCCTCCAAATGGTATTTAATTAACTTCCCGAGCCCCTGGAAGCATGAAAATCACTTTAAACATGCTAATTTTAGCTCTAACACTGATAATCCACCTACAAATGTGAACTGACGTTCAAAAATAAAACATTTGAAAACGGACCATTTTCCACATTTCTGAAGCATGACGTAATGGGGGGGTGTTATCTCTTTTGTCGAAAATCAGCCGTTTTTGCTCGAACATTAAATGCCTCCAAATGGTATTTAGTTAACTTCCCGGGGTGAAGAAACCCTTTTTGAGAACTCAGAGTGAGTAAATTGGCCATTTTCATGCACTTTTAACCATTCCATAAATCTTGTGTTTTGGGCCCCTGGAAGCATGAAAATCACTTTAAACATGCTAATTTTAGCTCTAACACTGATGATCCACCTACAAATGTGAACTGACGTTCAAAAATAAAACATTTGAAAACGGACCATTTTCCACATTTCTGAAGCATGACGTAATGGGGGGGTGTTATCTCTTTTGTCGAAAATCAGCCGTTTTTGCTCGAACATTAAATGCCTCCAAATGGTATTTAATTAACTTCCCGAGCCCCTGGAAGCATGAAAATCACTTTAAACATGCTAATTTTAGCTCTAACACTGATGATCCACCTACAAATGTGAACTGACGTTCAAAAATAAAACATTTGAAAACGGACCATTTTCCACATTTCTGAAGCATGACGTAATGGGGGGGTGTTATCTCTTTTGTCGAAAATCAGCCGTTTTTGCTCGAACATTAAATGCCTCCAAATGGTATTTAATTAACTTCCCGGGGTGAAGAAACCCTTTTTGAGAACTCAGAGTGAGTAAATTGGCCATTTTCATGCACTTTTAAACAATTCCATAAATCTTGTGTTTTGGGCCCCTGGAAGCATGAAAATCACTTTAAACATGCTAATTTTAGCTCTAACACTGATGGTCCACCTACAAATGTGAACTGACGTTCAAAAATAAAACATTTGAAAACGGACCATTTTCCACATTTCTGAAGCATGACGTAATGGGGGGGTGTTATCTCTTTTGTCGAAAATCAGCAGTTTTTGCTCGAACATTAAATGCCTCCAAATGGTATTTAATTAACTTCCCGGGGTGAAGAAACCCTTTTTGAGAACTCAGAGTGAGTAAATTGGCCATTTTCATGCACTTTTAACCATTCCATAAATCTTGTGTTTTGGGCCCCTGGAAGCATGAAAATCACTTTAAACATGCTAATTTTAGCTCTAACACTGATGATCCACCTACAAATGTGAACTGACGTTCAAAAATAAAACATTTGAAAACGGACAATTTTCCACATTTCTGAAGCATGACGTAATGGGGGGGGTGTTATCTCTTTTGTCGAAAATCAGCCGTTTTTGCTCGAACATTAAATGCCTCCAAATGGTATTTAATTAACTCCCCGAGCCCCTGGAAGCATGAAAATCACTTTAAACATGCTAATTTTAGCTCTAACACTGATGATCCACCTACAAATGTGAACTGACGTTCAAAAATAAAACATTTGAAAACGGACCATTTTCCACATTTCTGAAGCATGACGTAATGGGGGGGTGTTATCTCTTTTGTCGAAAATCAGCCGTTTTTGCTCGAACATTAAATGCCTCCAAATGGTATTTAATTAACTTCCCGGGTTTAAGAAACCCTTTTTGAGAACTCAGAGTGAGTAAATTGGCCATTTTCATGCACCTTTAACCATTCCATAAATCTTGTGTTTTGGGCCCCTGGAAGCATGAAAATCACTTTAAACATGCTAATTTTAGCTCTAACACTGATGATCCACCTACAAATGTGAACTGACGTTCAAAAATAAAACATTTGAAAACGGACCATTTTCCACATTTCTGAAGCATGACGTAATGGGGGGGTGTTATCTCTTTTGTCGAAAATCAGCCGTTTTTGCTCGAAAATTAAATGCCTCCAAATGGTATTTAATTAACTTCCCGAGCCCCTGGAAGCATGAAAATCACTTTAAACATGCTAATTTTAGCTCTAACACTGATGATCCACCTACAAATGTGAACTGACGTTCAAAAATAAAACATTTGAAAACGGACCATTTTCCACATTTCTGAAGCATGACGTAATGTGGGGGTGTTATCTCTTTTGTCGAAAATCAGCCGTTTTTGCTCGAACATTAAATGCCTCCAAATGGTATTTAATTCACTTCCCGAGCCCCTGGAAGCATCAAAATCACTTAAAACATGCTAATTTTAGCTCTAACACTGATGATCCACTTACAAATGTGAACTGACGTTCAAAAATAAAACATTTGAAAACGGACCATTTTCCACATTTCTGAAGCATGACGTAATGGGGGGGTGTTATCTCTTTTGTCGAAAATCAGCCGTTTTTGCTCGAACATTAAATGCCTCCAAATTGTATTTAATTAACTTCCCGGGGTGAAGAAACCCTTTTTGAGAACTCAGAGTGAGTAAATTGGCCATTTTCATGCACTTTTAACCATTCCATAAATCTTGTGTTTTGGGCCCCTGGAAGCATGAAAATCACTTTAAACATGCTAATTTTAGCTCTAACACTGATGATCCACCTACAAATGTGAACTGACGTTCAAAAATAAAACATTTGAAAACGGACCATTTTCCACATTTCTGAAGCATGACGTAATGGGGGGGTGTTATCTCTTTTGTCGATAATCACCCGTTTTTGCTCGAACATTAAATGCCTCCAAATGGTATTTAATTAACTTCCCGAGCCCCTGGAAGCATGAAAATCGCTTTAAACATGCTAATTTTAGCTCTTACACTGATGATCCACCTACAAATGTGAACTGACGTTCAAAAATAAAACATTTGAAAACGGACCATTTTCCACATTTCTGAAGCATGACGTAATGGGGGGGTGTTATCTCTTTTGTCGAAAATCAGCCGTTTTTGCTCGAACATTAAATGCCTCCAAATGGTATTTAATTAACTTCCCGGGGTGAAGAAACCCTTTTTGAGAACTCAGAGTGAGTAAATTGGCCATTTTCATGCACTTTTAACCATTCCATAAATCTTGTGTTTTGGGCCCCTGGAAGCATGAAAATCACTTTAAACATGCTAATTTTAGCTCTAACACTGATGATCCACCTACAAATGTGAACTGACGTTCAAAAATAAAACATTTGAAAACGGACCATTTTCCACATTTCTGAAGCATGACGTAATGGGGGGGTGTTATCTCTTTTGTCGAAAATCAGCCGTTTTTGCTCGAACATTAAATGCCTCCAAATGGTATTTAATTAACTTCCCGAGCCCCTGGAAGCATGAAAATCACTTTAAACATGCTAATTTTAGCTCTAACACTGATGATCCACCTACAAATGTGAACTGACGTTCAAAAATAAAACATTTGAAAACGGACCATTTTCCACATTTCTGAAGCATGACGTAATGGGGGGGTGTTATCTCTTTTGTCGAAAATCAGCCGTTTTTGCTCGAACATTAAATGCCTCCAAATGGTATTTAATTAACTTCCCGGGGTGAAGAACCCTTTTTGAGAACTCAGAGTGAGTAAATTGGCCATTTTCATGCACTTTTAACCATTCCATAAATATTGTGTTTTGGGCCCCTGGAAGCATGAAAATCACTTTAAACATGCTAATTTTAGCTCTAACACTGATGATCCACCTACAAATGTGAACTGACGTTTAAAAATAAAACATTTGAAAACGGACCATTTTCCACATTTCTGAAGCATGACGTAATGGGGGGGTGTTATCTCTTTTGTGGAAAATCAGCCGTTTTTGCTCGAACATTAAATGCCTCCAAATGGTATTTATTTCACTTCCCGAGCCCCTGGAAGCATGAAAATCACTTTAAACATGCTAATTTTAGCTCTAACACTGATGATCCACCTACAAATGTGAACTGACGTTCAAAAATAAAACATTTGAAAACGGACCATTTTCCACATTTCTGAAGCATGACGTAATGGGGGGGTGTTATCTCTTTTGTCGAAAATCAGCCGTTTTTGCTCGAACATTAAATGCCTCCAAATGGTATTTAATTAACTTCCCGAGCCCCTGGAAGCATGAAAATCACTTTAAGCATGCTAATTTTAGCTCTAACACTGATGATCCACCTACAAATGTGAACTGACGTTCAAAAATAAAACATTTGAAAACGGACCATTTTCCACATTTCTGAAGCATGACGTAATGGGGGGGTGTTATCTCTTTTGTCGAAAATCAGCCGTTTTTGCTCGAACATTAAATGCCTCCAAATGGTATTTAATTAACTTCCCGGGGTGAAGAAACCCTTTTTGAGAACTCAGAGTGAGTAAATTGGCCATTTTCATGCACTTTTAACCATTCCATAAATCTTGTGTTTTGGGCCCCTGGAAGCATGAAAATCACTTTAAACATGCTAATTTTAGCTCTAACACTGATGATCCACCTACAAATGTGAACTGACGTTCAAAAATAAAACATTTGAAAACGGACCATTTTCCACATTTCTGAAGCATGACGTAATGGGGGGGTGTTATCTCTTTTGTAGAAAATCAGCCGTTTTTGCTCGAACATTAAATGCCTCCAAATGGTATTTAATTAACTTCCCGAGCCCCTGGAAGCATGAAAATAACTTTAAACATGCTAATTTTAGCTCTAACACTGATGATCCACCTACAAATGTGAACTGACGTTCAAAAATAAAACATTTGAAAACGGACCATTTTCCACATTTCTGAAGCATGACGTAATGGGGGGGTGTTATCTCTTTTGTCGAAAATCAGCCGTTTTTGCTCGAACATTAAATGCCTCCAAATGGTATTTAATTAACTTCCCGAGCCCCTGGAAGCATGAAAATCACTTTAAACATGCTAATTTTAGCTCTAACACTGATGATCCACCTACAAATGTTAACTGACGTTCAAAAATAAAACATTTGAAAACGGACCATTTTCCACATTTCTGAAGCATGACGTAATGGGGGGGTGTTATCTCTTTTGTCGATAATCACCCGTTTTTGCTCGAACATTAAATGCCTCCAAATGGTATTTAATTAACTTCCCGGGGTGAAGAAACCCTTTTTGAGAACTCAGAGTGAGTAAATTGGCCATTTTCATGCACTTTTAACCATTCCATAATTCTTGTGTTTTGGGCCCCTGGAAGCATGAAAATCACTTTAAACATGCTAATTTTAGCTCTAACACTGATGATCCACCTACAAATGTGAACTGACGTTCAAAAATAAAACATTTGAAAACGGACCATTTTCCACATTTCTGAAGCATGACGTAATGGGGGGGTATTATCTCTTTTGTCGAAAATCAGCCGTTTTTGCTCGAACATTAAATGCCTCCAAATGGTATTTAATTAACTTCCCGAGCCCCTGGAAGCATGAAAATCACTTTAAACATGCTAATTTTAGCTCTAACACTGATGATCCACCTACAAATGTGAACTGACGTTCAAAAATAAAACATTTGAAAACGGACCATTTTCCACATTTCTGAAGCATGACGTAATGGGGGGGTGTTATCTCTTTTGTCGAAAATCAGCCGTTTTTGCTCGAACATTAAATGCCTCCAAATGGTATTTAATTAACTTCCCGGGGTGAAGAAACCCTTTTTGAGAACTCAGAGTGAGTAAATTGGCCATTTTCATGCACTTTTAACCATTCCATAAATATTGTGTTTTGGGCCCCTGGAAGCATGAAAATCACTTTAAACATGCTAATTTTAGCTCTAACACTGATGATCCACCTACAAATGTGAACTGGCGTTTAAAAATAAAACATTTGAAAACGGACCATTTTCCACATTTCTGAAGCATGACGTAATGGGGGGGTGTTATCTCTTTTGTGGAAAATCAGCCGTTTTTGCTCGAACATTAAATGCCTCGAAATGGTATTTATTTCACTTCCCGAGCCCCTGGAAGCATGAAAATCACTTTAAACATGCTAATTTTAGCTCTAACACTGATGATCCACCTACAAATGTGAACTGACGTTCAAAAATAAAACATTTGAAAACGGACCATTTTCCACATTTCTGAAGCATGACGTAATGGGGGGGTGTTATCTCTTTTGTCGAAAATCAGCCGTTTTTGCTCGAACATTAAATGCCTCCAAATGGTATTTAATTAACTTCCCGGGGTGAAGAAACCCTTTTTGAGAACTCAGAGTGAGTAAATTGGCCATTTTCATGCACTTTTAACCATTCCATAAATCTTGTGTTTTGGGCCCCTGGAAGCATGAAAATCACTTTAAACATGCTAATTTTAGCTCTAACACTGATGATCCACCTACAAATGTGAACTGACGTTCAAAAATAAAACATTTGAAAACGGACCATTTTCCACATTTCTGAAGCATGACGTAATGGGGGGGTGTTATCTCTTTTGTCGAAAATCAGCCGTTTTTGCTCGAACATTAAATGCCTCCAAATGGTATTTAATTAACTTCCCGAGCCCCTGGAAGCATGAAAATAACTTTAAACATGCTAATTTTAGCTCTAACACTGATGATCCACCTACAAATGTGAACTGACGTTCAAAAATAAAACATTTGAAAACGGACCATTTTCCACATTTCTGAAGCATGACGTAATGGGGGGGTGTTATCTCTTTTGTCGAAAATCAGCCGTTTTTGCTCGAACATTAAATGCCTCCAAATGGTATTTAATTAACTTCCCGGGGTGAAGAAACCCTTTTTGAGAACTCAGAGTGATTAAATTGGCCATTTTCATGCACTTTTAACCATTCCATAAATCTTGTGTTTTGGGCCCCTGGAAGCATGAAAATCACTTTAAACATGCTAATTTTAGCTCTAACACTGATGATCCACCTACAAATGTGAACTGACGTTCAAAAATAAAACATTTGAAAACGGACCATTTTCCACATTTCTGAAGCATGACGTAATGGGGGGGTGTTATCTCTTTTGTCGAAAATCAGCCGTTTTTGCTCGAACATTAAATGCCTCCAAATGGTATTTAATTAACTTCCCGAGCCCCTGGAAGCATGAAAATCACTTTAAACATGCTAATTTTAGCTCTAACACTGATGATCCACCTACAAATGTGAACTGACGTTCAAAAATAAAACATTTGAAAACGGACCATTTTCCACATTTCTGAAGCATGACGTAATGGGGGGGTGTTATCTCTTTTGTCGAAAATCAGCCGTTTTTGCTCGAACATTAAATGCCTCCAAATGGTATTTAATTAACTTCCCGGGGTGAAGAAACCCTTTTTGAGAACTCAGAGTGAGTAAATTGGCCATTTTCATGCACTTTTAACCATTCCATAAATCTTGGAAAGGGGCGACCACTCGGTCCCCCCGAACGTATGGATGAGTGCCTCGATCCCCCCGGGAAGCCATTTTTGGGCGGGAGGCGCGTCTCGGCTGGTATGCCCGAAGCGGCGTAGCCGGGGCGCGCCTTTTCCCGCCCTAGAGTGGGCTGGCCTAGACACCGACGCAGCCAGCCACGCCCCCGGGGCGGGCAGGGGCGGGTTTTCGCCCGCCCTGAAGACGGATAAAAGAAGGCGCAAGACCAGAAGACGTCCTCTTGTTCTTGTGCTCCGAAGCTGCACCTCCTCGCTACACGTGAGCTCGGGACGGAACGAAGAGCCAATTTTGAGCGTTTTGATCTTTTTCTTTGTCTTCTAGATACTTCCTCGGAGAGATGCCCAAGAAAGGCGCAAAAAGAATGACGACCGATCAGATGGTGCGGGCCCTTTGCAAAGAAGTGTCCGACATAAAGAAACGGTTGGCGGAGCGAGATGGGGAGGAGGGTTCGGGCACCCCGCCGGCTGGAGGGAGACCTAAGAGGCCGAGAAGGGTTCCAGCCGGTGGGGCCGTCCCGGTTCCCTCTGCCCCGCTCGAGGCGCCGACCCCAGTACCGATGGAGGGGAATCCAATCCCCGTTGTCGTCACCCCGACATCCAAGGAAGACATGCCCCCCGAGCTGGCAGCACAGCTAGCAGCATGGTTGGGGGATAGTAGTGATGGCGCCACGGCTGCCGAAGCACAGGCGCTGATAAAAGGGCTTCGTGAGAAGAAAGAGGCAGCTAGAGTGGCTACGCCGTTGGCGGGGATAGACAAGCCGCAAGCGGCAGAAGCTGCGTCCGGTGCAGGTAAGCGGCCATTGCCGATTGCAAGGGACGAGTCAGCACCCTCTCGTAGAGAGAGATTAGGACAACATGTGCCTTTAGCTATAAAGGAAAAGATCTGGGCGGGGGAGTACGTGAATATTTTTTCCCTGCTTGTTGATCATTATGATGTGGAACATGTAAAAAGTCAGAAGGACTTAATGCATCCGAGTGTTTGGCGCGCAAAGATGGCCGCCTTTAAGGTAAATGAGAACATTGGCAACTGGGGCAATGCATGGGGTATTTTCACATCAATTTTGGGGGAACGTAGGCCCGAGTTGCTTCCTGAGTTTCCCGTTTATCAATCACGAATTATGGGTTACTCGACAGCGTATCAAGGTAACCATTGGTTTTGTTATGACAATTTGTTCAGGAAAGAAAAGGAACATAACAAGGGTTTGACTTGGGATTGTTACGATTCTTTAACATGGGATAAGATGAAAGAATCGGGAATGTTAAGAATGCCATTGGTCGGGAGCACTGTTGTTGATTACTCCCGCCAAAATGTGGGGACGCCCTTTCGACCAAGTACGAGCACCGACGACCAGTCGAGGCCCGCAGGCAATACAGGGAGAAAGGGTTTCTGTTTTAATTTTAACAAGGGGAAGTGTACCAGGCCTCCGGGATCGTGTAAATTCAAACATGAGTGTAGTACGTGTGGGTCGTCCCATCCTGAGTCATCGTGCAGAGCCAGAACGAGTGAGAATGGGGGTAAGGGAGGCGCCAAACAGGTCTAAGCTAGGCCGAGGGGCGCCTTTACCAACCCCGATTGATACCTTGGCAATGATTCCCTGGCTCAGCGAATACCCGGATCGCACTTCTGCCGGGGTGCTGCGGAACGGTTTTACACATGGTTTCCGCATCCCGGTAGGGGACTTTCAGGGTGTAGGGATGTGCAAAAATCAACTTTCCGTTTTACAACATGCATCTGTAGTGCAAGAAAAAATTCAGAAAGAGGTTAGCCGGGGACGGGTCGCCGGCCCGTTTAGTGAGCCCCCGGTACCGGATTTCGTTTGTTCTCCGTTAGGGGTGGTCCCCAAGAAGGACCCGGGTGAGTTTCGTTTGATTCATAATCTATCTTCTCCATATGGTCTTTCGGTGAACGACGCAATTGAGCCAGAAGTTTGTTCGGTGCGATACGCATCTTTTGATGAGGCGGTAGCCATCTTGAATCGCCTGGGGCACGGGACGTTGATGGCGAAATCTGATATCGAGTCAGCGTTCCGGTTGCTTCCGGTACACCCAGACGATCAGCGTCTTCTGGGATTCGGGTTTCAGGGGTCATTTTACATGGATAGGTGTATGCCAATGGGATGCTCTATATCATGTGCTTACTTTGAGCAATTCAGTACTTTCCTGCAATGGGTGTTCACTAAGAAAACGGGTTTCCGAAATGTAATGCACTACCTTGACGATTTTCTGTTCCTTGGCCCCGCCGGTACTTCCGAATGTGCCCGGGCCTTAGCTGAATTCTGTGTGTTAATGGATCATCTTGGCGTGCCATTGGCACCAGGTAAAACTATGGGTCCCACGACTTGCCTCGAGTTTTTGGGGATCGAGTTGGACTCAAGGGAGGGGTGCTTCCGTTTACCAGCTAGCAAAGTGTCGAAATTCAGGGCAGCCCTCCAAGTATGTTTAAAGGCATCCAAAGTTACACTGCATCAGTTGCAACAGTTAGTGGGAAAGTTGAACTTTGCCTTGAGGGTGATACCAATGGCTCGCCCCTTTTCCCGCTCAATTGCCCAAGCGATGGTTGGCTTAAAGGAGGGTCATCATCGCACAAGGTTATCGGCCGAGGTCCGCCAGGACATGCGGATTTGGTTAGCATTCTTGGCGGACTTCAATGGCCGGGTCGTCTGGAACAAGCCAGCCGTCTCCTCTGAAGAGCTTGGGCTATGGACAGACTCAGCAGGAAGCGTAGGTTTTGGCGCCATCTTCGGCACAAAATGGTCGGCACAAAAGTGGCCCCTATGGTGGCACGAGAAGGGGCTGACAAGTAACATCGCTTTCCTCGAACTATTTCCCATTCTGGTGGCCCTGAGAACCTGGCCAGAAGGGTTCAGAGATCATTCTGTTGTGTTCTGGTCCGACAATATGACCGTGGTAGAATGCATCAATAGTCAGGCAGCCCGTTGTAAGTTGATTTTGAGGCTCCTCAAAGAAATTGTCTTACTGTGTATGCAACTGAACGTAGTATTCAGAGCAAAACATGTCCCAGGGGTGATGAATCAGGCTGCTGATGCACTGTCTCGTTTTCACATGCAGGCTTTCTCGGGTTTCCTTCCTTCAGCGGACCCGGAGCCGGCACCCTTCCCCGAAGCTCTCTGGTCTCTCGGTGCCCCGAACTTCGTCACCTCGTGGGAGAGAGTCTAGCACCCAGGACAAGGAAGGCATATGAAGGGGCGTTCCAGGCCTATTTAGCCTTTTTGGGGGCAGAGAGAGGAGGACTTTGGGGTCAGGAGGAGTTGGTAGTACTTTTTCTGATGTCCTTACGTAGGGCTGGGAAATCGGTGGCTACGGCCCAAAGGCATCGTGCCGCCATTTCCTTTGTTGCCAGGGCCCATGGCATCCTGGACCCAACAGCGTCTTTCACGGTACAAAAAGCGCTACGTGGGTGGCAACGTCTAGAGGGTCGCAGAGTAGATGTACGACGACCGATAGGTCTAGACAGGTTGTCCCAGTTACTGGTCACGCTCCCGAACACATGCTCGTCCCCGTTCGAGACCTGTTTGTTCCGGACTGCATTTACGCTGGCATTTCACGGGGCTATGAGAGTTAGTGAGCTGGTTGCAAGGAACAAACGGGACGTGACGGGGGGCTTGTGCAGGGAGCATGTCCAGATCAGGGGTGATGCGATGATTGTCTCCTTTCTCAGGTCCAAGACTGACCAAGATGGGAGAGGGGACTGCACGATCATCCGCAGGAACCTCGACTCATCCATGTGTCCGGTACAGTGCTTAGAAGATTACCTAGCACGAAGGGTGGCATCATGGGGAGGGACATTGTTGAGGCATGCAGACGCCACCCCGCTGACGAGGTTTCAGTTTCAACGGGTGCTTGCAATGGCCATTGCTGCAGCGGGCTTGGACCCGGGCGAATTTGGGACCCACTCCTTTCGTATAGGGGCTGCCACTGAAGCTACAGCCAGAGGTCTTAATGTAGAACAAGTGAAACGTGTGGGGCGCTGGTCCTCCAATTGTTATAAGAGGTACGTGCGATTGCACATGTTGTGAAACTGTAATCATGTACTCACGCCTCTTGTTTTTGTTTGTTTTCAGTTGCGCAAGCCTACGCGGCAGGGCAGACTGAGCAGTCGACCCAACACCAGGTCAGCGGTCGCACGTCACCGGCTGTGAGGAAGGAGGTTTGGGTCGTGGGCCACTCATACGTGAGACGGGCTGCAGACGTATTCAAAGCAGGTGACATGGTTCACGTACCTGAGGAATACGGGTACAGAGTGTCCTTCTACGGAAGGGGCGGTCTCTGTATTGACCAGTTTCAGGAATTTTTTGAGGGCTTGTTAGAGCGGATGAGGTCACCGCCGTCCATAGTCATAGTGCATTTGGGGGGCAATGATTTGGTCACCACCGGTAGACGACTTCTCCTGGAGGCTATGCTTTCCACGGTAAGTTGGTTAGCGAGGAGAGTTCCGGGGTGCCTAATCGCATGGTCTCATATGATCCCACGAAAAGTGTGGCGGGGGGCTATCTCGATCCCTGCTTTGAATCATTCGGTTAGAAAATTGAATAACAAAGTGAGTAGGTTGTTCCGTTCCAAGGCATTGCATTCGATCTCGCATAATTGTATTAATGATGACAGTATGTATCTGGGGGATGGTGTGCATTTGTCGAGGGCGGGGAATGAGTTACTCATAGGAGACTTCCTAGCCTGGTTAAAATCTTTGGAACATGACCTTTAGGTAGGAGTTTTGTGGGGGGTCCGGATAGCCGGTCAACTATCCGGACCTGTGGCGGTAAGGTCATGATCGGTGAGCACTAATTGGTAGATCCCTATGAGTGGGCGTCACCCAACACGGATGGGAGCGCTCGGGAGAGGTGGCCATTGGCCCCTCAGTGGGGAGGCGGTCCCGTCTAAGGGCGGGTCGCCGGAAGTAAAGGAAAGGCGGTCAAGGCCCCTTCCTTTGTAGGAGGGGTTACAGCCCCCTCCTGGGGAATTTCCCGGGGCTAGTGTCATCTGCGACGGCAGATGCGGTAAGTTGTGTGGGGTGGGGAGAGGTCAACGATACCTTCTAGATACCACACACAAGTGTTCGAACGACCTTTAAATGGCGTCGAGTCTTAAGTGCCCCCGTCAAGTCAAGGGAAATTGTTAGTAGTTGCACTTGTGGTAAGCCCCTGTGCCATCGCCCCTCCTAAGTGGGAGGGGTAAGTCTGGTTAGGGATCTTGACACCGGTTATGACCTTGCCGTTGGCCCTTAAACGTTAGGATGTACAATTTCAGTATTCTTAGAGAATGTTTTGTAGGATGCTAGTTCGGCTAGGAGAACCTCTGTATTAGAGATTATGTTAAGGTTAGCCAAACATCGTAATGTGATAATGAAATTGTACATAACATGAAAACGTTTAATGTTTTAATCTTTTGTTTTAATAAATACGGCCGGGATGGTCACTCCATCCCACATCCAAAAACTTTAAGAACAGTTTCCGGTTTCCCTTCCTTTTGGGGATTGTGTTGAGAGGGGGTGGCGGGTATCTCAGCCATATGGAAAGGGGCGACCACTCGGTCCCCCCGAACGTATGGATGAGTGCCTCGATCCCCCCGGGAAGCCATTTTTGGGCGGGAGGCGCGTCTCGGCTGGTATGCCCGAAGCGGCGTAGCCGGGGCGCGCCTTTTCCCGCCCTAGAGTGGGCTGGCCTAGACACCGACGCAGCCAGCCACGCCCCCGGGGCGGGCAGGGGCGGGTTTTCGCCCGCCCTGAAGACGGATAAAAGAAGGCGCAAGACCAGAAGACGTCCTCTTGTTCTTGTGCTCCGAAGCTGCACCTCCTCGCTACACGTGAGCTCGGGACGGAACGAAGAGCCAATTTTGACCCACCCACCAGCCCCTGAGGACAGCAAAGTTGTTGTGCAATAAAGTGAATTGATAAGTTTGTTTTTCCGTTTCGTTTACAGGCTATAACAGTAGCAGTTTGTAGTTAATAAAGATGGTGAATATCGTTTAGGTTGTTATGATTAAAGTGATTTGATGTGATGTTGCATTTTTAGCATGTTCCTTCGGTCGTAGCGACCAATGTTTTCATAGGTTGAAGAACTGTCGTATTTATTTTTTGGTAGGCGGTAAGGTCATGATCGGTGAGCACTAATTGGTAGATCCCTATGAGTGGGCGTCACCCAACACGGATGGGAGCGCTCGGGAGAGGTGGCCATTGGCCCCTCAGTGGGGAGGCGGTCCCGTCTAAGGGCGGGTCGCCGGAAGTAAAGGAAAGGCGGTCAAGGCCCCTTCCTTTGTAGGAGGGGTTACAGCCCCCTCCTGGGGAATTTCCCGGGGCTAGTGTCATCTGCGACGGCAGATGCGGTAAGTTGTGTGGGGTGGGGAGAGGTCAACGATACCTTCTAGATACCACACACAAGTGTTCGAACGACCTTTAAATGGCGTCGAGTCTTAAGTGCCCCCGTCAAGTCAAGGGAAATTGTTAGTAGTTGCACTTGTGGTAAGCCCCTGTGCCATCGCCCCTCCTAAGTGGGAGGGGTAAGTCTGGTTAGGGATCTTGACACCGGTTATGACCTTGCCGTTGGCCCTTAAACGTTAGGATGTACAATTTCAGTATTCTTAGAGAATGTTTTGTAGGATGCTAGTTCGGCTAGGAGAACCTCTGTATTAGAGATTATGTTAAGGTTAGCCAAACATCGTAATGTGATAATGAAATTGTACATAACATGAAAACGTTTAATGTTTTAATCTTTTGTTTTAATAAATACGGCCGGGATGGTCACTCCATCCCACATCCAAAAACTTTAAGAACAGTTTCCGGTTTCCCTTCCTTTTGGGGATTGTGTTGAGAGGGGGTGGCGGGTATCTCAGCCATATGTGTTTTGGGCCCCTGGAAGCATGAAAATCACTTTAAACATGCTAATTTTAGCTCTAACACTGATGATCCACCTACAAATGTGAACTGACGTTCAAAAATAAAACATTTGAAAACGGACCATTTTCCACATTTCTGAAGCATGACGTAATGGGGGGGTGTTATCTCTTTTGTCGATAATCACCCGTTTTTGCTCGAACATTAAATGCCTCCAAATGGTATTTAATTAACTTCCCGAGCCCCTGGAAGCATGAAAATCGCTTTAAACATGCTAATTTTAGCTCTAACACTGATGATCCACCTACAAATGTGAACTGACGTTCAAAAATAAAACATTTGAAAACGGACCATTTTCCACATTTCTGAAGCATGACGTAATGGGGGGGTGTTATCTCTTTTGTCGAAAATCAGCCGTTTTTGCTCGAACATTAAATGCCTCCAAATGGTATTTAATTAACTTCCCGGGGTGAAGAAACCCTTTTTGAGAACTCAGAGTGAGTAAATTGGCCATTTTCATGCACTTTTAACCATTCCATAAATCTTGTGTTTTGGGCCCCTGGAAGCATGAAAATCACTTTAAACATGCTAATTTTAGCTCTAACACTGATGATCCACCTACAAATGTGAACTGACGTTCAAAAATAAAACATTTGAAAACGGACCATTTTCCACATTTCTGAAGCATGACGTAATGGGGGGGTGTTATCTCTTTTGTCGAAAATCAGCCGTTTTTGCTCGAACATTAAATGCCTCCAAATGGTATTTAATTAACTTCCCGAGCCCCTGGAAGCATGAAAATCACTTTAAACATGCTAATTTTAGCTCTAACACTGATGATCCACCTACAAATGTGAACTGACGTTCAAAAATAAAACATTTGAAAACGGACCATTTTCCACATTTCTGAAGCATGACGTAATGGGGGGGTGTTATCTCTTTTGTCGAAAATCAGCCGTTTTCGCTCGAACATTAAATGCCTCCAAATGGTATTTAATTAACTTCCCGAGCCCCTGGAAGCATGAAAATCACTTTAAACATGCTAATTTTAGCTCTAACACTGATGATCCACCTACAAATGTGAACTGACGTTCAAAAATAAAACATTTGAAAACGGACCATTTTCCACATTTCTGAAGCATGACGTAATGGGGGGGTGTTATCTCTTTTGTCGAAAATCACCCGTTTTTGCTCGAACATTAAATGCCTCCAAATGGTATTTAATTAACTTCCCGGGGTGAAGAAACCCTTTTTGAGAACTCAGAGTGAGTAAATTGGCCATTTTCATGCACTTTTAAACAATTCCATAAATCTTGTGTTTTGGGCCCCTGGAAGCATGAAAATCACTTTAAACATGCTAATTTTAGCTCTAACACTGATGATCCACCTACAAATGTGAACTCACGTTCAAAAATAAAACATTTGAAAACGGACCATTTTCCACATTTCTGAAGCATGACGTAATGGGGGGGTGTTATCTCTTTTGTCGAAAATCAGCCGTTTTTGCTCGAACATTAAATGCCTCCAAATGGTATTTATTTCACTTCCCGAGCCCCTGGAAGCATGAAAATCACTTTAAACATGCTAATTTTAGCTCTAACACTGATGATCCACCTACAAATGTGAACTGACGTTCAAAAATAAAACATTTGAAAACGGACCATTTTCCACATTTCTGAAGCATGACGTAATGGGGGGGTGTTATCTCTTTTGTCGAAAATCAGCCGTTTTTGCTCGAACATTAAATGCCTCCAAATGGTATTTAATTAACTTCCCGAGCCCCTGGAAGCATGAAAATCACTTTAAACATGCTAATTTTAGCTCTAACACTGATGATCCACCTACAAATGTGAACTGACGTTCAAAAATAAAACATTTGAAAACGGACCATTTTCCACATTTCTGAAGCATGACGTAATGGGGGGGTGTTATCTCTTTTGTCGAAAATCAGCCGTTTTTGCTCGAACATTAAATGCCTCCAAATGGTATTTAATTAACTTCCCGGGGTGAAGAAACCCTTTTTGAGAACTCAGAGTGAGTAAATTGGCCATTTTCATGCACTTTTAAACAATTCCATAAATCTTGTGTTTTGGGCCCCTGGAAGCATGAAAATCACTTTAAACATGCTAATTTTAGCTCTAACACTGATGGTCCACCTACAAATGTGAACTGACGTTCAAAAATAAAACATTTGAAAACGGACCATTTTCCACATTTCTGAAGCATGACGTAATGGGGGGGTGTTATCTCTTTTGTCGAAAATCAGCAGTTTTTGCTCGAACATTAAATGCCTCCAAATGGTATTTAATTAACTTCCCGGGGTGAAGAAACCCTTTTTGAGAACTCAGAGTGAGTAAATTGGCCATTTTCATGCACTTTTAACCATTCCATAAATCTTGTGTTTTGGGCCCCTGGAAGCATGAAAATCACTTTAAACATGCTAATTTTAGCTCTAACACTGATGATCCACCTACAAATGTGAACTGACGTTCAAAAATAAAACATTTGAAAACGGACCATTTTCCACATTTCTGAAGCATGACGTAATGGGGGGGGTGTTATCTCTTTTGTCGAAAATCAGCCGTTTTTGCTCGAACATTAAATGCCTCCAAATGGTATTTAATTAACTTCCCGAGCCCCTGGAAGCATGAAAATCACTTTAAACATGCTAATTTTAGCTCTAACACTGATGATCCACCTACAAATGTGAACTGACGTTCAAAAATAAAACATTTGAAAACGGACCATTTTCCACATTTCTGAAGCATGACGTAATGGGGGGGTGTTATCTCTTTTGTCGAAAATCAGCCGTTTTTGCTCGAACATTAAATGCCTCCAAATGGTATTTAATTAACTTCCCGGGGTTAAGAAACCCTTTTTGAGAACTCAGAGTGAGTAAATTGGCCATTTTCATGCACTTTTAACCATTCCATAAATCTTGTGTTTTGGGCCCCTGGAAGCATGAAAATCACTTTAAACATGCTAATTTTAGCTCTAACACTGATGATCCACCTACAAATGTGAACTGACGTTCAAAAATAAAACATTTGAAAACGGACCATTTTCCACATTTCTGAAGCATGACGTAATGGGGGGGTGTTATCTCTTTTGTCGAAAATCAGCCGTTTTTGCTCGAAAATTAAATGCCTCCAAATGGTATTTAATTAACTTCCCGAGCCCCTGGAAGCATGAAAATCACTTTAAACATGCTAATTTTAGCTCTAACACTGATGATCCACCTACAAATGTGAACTGACGTTCAAAAATAAAACATTTGAAAACGGACCATTTTCCACATTTCTGAAGCATGACGTAATGTGGGGGTGTTATCTCTTTTGTCGAAAATCAGCCGTTTTTGCTCGAACATTAAATGCCTCCAAATGGTATTTAATTCACTTCCCGAGCCCCTGGAAGCATCAAAATCACTTAAAACATGCTAATTTTAGCTCTAACACTGATGATCCACTTACAAATGTGAACTGACGTTCAAAAATAAAACATTTGAAAATGGACCATTTTCCACATTTCTGAAGCATGACGTAATGGGGGGGTGTTATCTCTTTTGTCGAAAATCAGCCGTTTTTGCTCGAACATTAAATGCCTCCAAATTGTATTTAATTAACTTCCCGGGGTGAAGAAACCCTTTTTGAGAACTCAGAGTGAGTAAATTGGCCATTTTCATGCACTTTTAACCATTCCATAAATCTTGTGTTTTGGGCCCCTGGAAGCATGAAAATCACTTTAAACATGCTAATTTTAGCTCTAACACTGATGATCCACCTACAAATGTGAACTGACGTTCAAAAATAAAACATTTGAAAACGGACCATTTTCCACATTTCTGAAGCATGACGTAATGGGGGGGTGTTATCTCTTTTGTCGATAATCACCCGTTTTTGCTCGAACATTAAATGCCTCCAAATGGTATTTAATTAACTTCCCGAGCCCCTGGAAGCATGAAAATCGCTTTAAACATGCTAATTTTAGCTCTTACACTGATGATCCACCTACAAATGTGAACTGACGTTCAAAAATAAAACATTTGAAAACGGACCATTTTCCACATTTCTGAAGCATGACGTAATGGGGGGGTGTTATCTCTTTTGTCGAAAATCAGCCGTTTTTGCTCGAACATTAAATGCCTCCAAATGGTATTTAATTAACTTCCCGGGGTGAAGAAACCCTTTTTGAGAACTCAGAGTGAGTAAATTGGCCATTTTCATGCACTTTTAACCATTCCATAAATCTTGTGTTTTGGGCCCCTGGAAGCATGAAAATCACTTTAAACATGCTAATTTTAGCTCTAACACTGATGATCCACCTACAAATGTGAACTGACGTTCAAAAATAAAACAGTTGAAAACGGACCATTTTCCACATTTCTGAAGCATGACGTAATGGGGGGGTGTTATCTCTTTTGTCGAAAATCAGCCGTTTTTGCTCGAACATTAAATGCCTCCAAATGGTATTTAATTAACTTCCCGAGCCCCTGGAAGCATGAAAATCACTTTAAACATGCTAATTTTAGCTCTAACACTGATGATCCACCTACAAATGTGAACTGACGTTCAAAAATAAAACATTTGAAAACGGACCATTTTCCACATTTCTGAAGCATGACGTAATGGGGGGGTGTTATCTCTTTTGTCGAAAATCAGCCGTTTTTGCTCGAACATTAAATGCCTCCAAATGGTATTTAATTAACTTCCCGGGGTGAAGAACCCTTTTTGAGAACTCAGAGTGAGTAAATTGGCCATTTTCATGCACTTTTAACCATTCCATAAATATTGTGTTTTGGGCCCCTGGAAGCATGAAAATCACTTTAAACATGCTAATTTTAGCTCTAACACTGATGATCCACCTACAAATGTGAACTGACGTTTAAAAATAAAACATTTGAAAACGGACCATTTTCCACATTTCTGAAGCATGACGTAATGGGGGGGTGTTATCTCTTTTGTGGAAAATCAGCCGTTTTTGCTCGAACATTAAATGCCTCCAAATGGTATTTATTTCACTTCCCGAGCCCCTGGAAGCATGAAAATCACTTTAAACATGCTAATTTTAGCTCTAACACTGATGATCCACCTACAAATGTGAACTGACGTTCAAAAATAAAACATTTGAAAACGGACCATTTTCCACATTTCTGAAGCATGACGTAATGGGGGGGTGTTATCTCTTTTGTCGAAAATCAGCCGTTTTTGCTCGAACATTAAATGCCTCCAAATGGTATTTAATTAACTTCCCGAGCCCCTGGAAGCATGAAAATCACTTTAAGCATGCTAATTTTAGCTCTAACACTGATGATCCACCTACAAATGTGAACTGACGTTCAAAAATAAAACATTTGAAAACGGACCATTTTCCACATTTCTGAAGCATGACGTAATGGGGGGGGTGTTATCTCTTTTGTCGAAAATCAGCCGTTTTTGCTCGAACATTAAATGCCTCCAAATGGTATTTAATTAACTTCCCGGGGTGAAGAAACCCTTTTTGAGAACTCAGAGTGAGTAAATTGGCCATTTTCATGCACTTTTAACCATTCCATAAATCTTGTGTTTTGGGCCCCTGGAAGCATGAAAATCACTTTAAACATGCTAATTTTAGCTCTAACACTGATGATCCACCTACAAATGTGAACTGACGTTCAAAAATAAAACATTTGAAAACGGACCATTTTCCACATTTCTGAAGCATGACGTAATGGGGGGGTGTTATCTCTTTTGTCGAAAATCAGCCGTTTTTGCTCGAACATTAAATGCCTCCAAATGGTATTTAATTAACTTCCCGAGCCCCTGGAAGCATGAAAATCACTTTAAACATGCTAATTTTAGCTCTAACACTGATGATCCACCTACAAATGTGAACTGACGTTCAAAAATAAAACATTTGAAAACGGACCATTTTCCACATTTCTGAAGCATGACGTAATGGGGGGGTGTTATCTCTTTTGTCGAAAATCAGCCGTTTTTGCTCGAACATTAAATGCCTCCAAATGGTATTTAATTAACTTCCCGGGGTGAAGAAACCCTTTTTGAGAACTCAGAGTGATTAAATTGGCCATTTTCATGCACTTTTAACCATTCCATAAATCTTGTGTTTTGGGCCCCTGGAAGCATGAAAATCACTTTAAACATGCTAATTTTAGCTCTAACACTGATGATCCACCTACAAATGTGAACTGACGTTCAAAAATAAAACATTTGAAAACGGACCATTTTCCACATTTCTGAAGCATGACGTAATGGGGGGGTGTTATCTCTTTTGTCGAAAATCAGCCGTTTTTGCTCGAACATTAAATGCCTCCAAATGGTATTTAATTAACTTCCCGAGCCCCTGGAAGCATGAAAATCACTTTAAACATGCTAATTTTAGCTCTAACACTGATGATCCACCTACAAATGTGAACTGACGTTCAAAAATAAAACATTTGAAAACGGACCATTTTCCACATTTCTGAAGCATGACGTAATGGGGGGGTGTTATCTCTTTTGTCGAAAATCAGCCGTTTTTGCTCGAACATTAAATGCCTCCAAATGGTATTTAATTACCTTCCCGGGGTGAAGAAACCCTTTTTGAGAACTCAGAGTGAGTAAATTGGCCATTTTCATGCACTTTTAACCATTCCATAAATCTTGTGTTTTGGGCCCCTGGAAGCATGAAAATCACTTTAAACATGCTAATTTTAGCTCTAACACTGATGATCCACCTACAAATGTGAACTGACGTTCAAAAATAAAACATTTGAAAACGGACCATTTTCCACATTTCTGAAGCATGACGTAATGGGGGGGTGTTATCTCTTTTGTCGATAATCACCCGTTTTTGCTCGAACATTAAATGCCTCCAAATGGTATTTAATTAACTTCCCGAGCCCCTGGAAGCATGAAAATCGCTTTAAACATGCTAATTTTAGCTCTAACACTGATGATCCACCTACAAATGTGAACTGACGTTCAAAAATAAAACATTTGAAAACGGACCATTTTCCACATTTCTGAAGCATGACGTAATGGGGGGGTGTTATCTCTTTTGTCGAAAATCAGCCGTTTTTGCTCGAACATTAAATGCCTCCAAATGGTATTTAATTAACTTCCCGGGGTGAAGAAACCCTTTTTGAGAACTCAGAGTGAGTAAATTGGCCATTTTCATGCACTTTTAAACAATTCCATAAATCTTGTGTTTTGGGCCCCTGGAAGCATGAAAATCACTTTAAACATGCTAATTTTAGCTCTAACACTGATGATCCACCTACAAATGTGAACTCACGTTCAAAAATAAAACATTTGAAAACGGACCATTTTCCACATTTCTGAAGCATGACGTAATGGGGGGGTGTTATCTCTTTTGTCGAAAATCAGCCGTTTTTGCTCGAACATTAAATGCCTCCAAATGGTATTTATTTCACTTCCCGAGCCCCTGGAAGCATGAAAATCACTTTAAACATGCTAATTTTAGCTCTAACACTGATGATCCACCTACAAATGTGAACTGACGTTCAAAAATAAAACATTTGAAAACGGACCATTTTCCACATTTCTGAAGCATGACGTAATGGGGGGGTGTTATCTCTTTTGTCGAAAATCAGCCGTTTTTGCTCGAACATTAAATGCCTCCAAATGGTATTTAATTAACTTCCCAAGCCCCTGGAAGCATGAAAATCACTTTAAACATGCTAATTTTAGCTCTAACACTGATGATCCACCTACAAATGTGAACTGACGTTCAAAAATAAAACATTTGAAAACGGACCATTTTCCACATTTCTGAAGCATGACGTAATGGGGGGGTGTTATCTCTTTTGTCGAAAATCAGCCGTTTTTGCTCGAACATTAAATGCCTCCAAATGGTATTTAATTAACTTCCCGGGGTGAAGAAACCCTTTTTGAGAACTCAGAGTGAGTAAATTGGCCATTTTCATGCACTTTTAAACAATTCCATAAATCTTGTGTTTTGGGCCCCTGGAAGCATGAAAATCACTTTAAACATGCTAATTTTAGCTCTAACACTGATGGTCCACCTACAAATGTGAACTGACGTTCAAAAATAAAACATTTGAAAACGGACCATTTTCCACATTTCTGAAGCATGACGTAATGGGGGGGTGTTATCTCTTTTGTCGAAAATCAGCCGTTTTTGCTCGAACATTAAATGCCTCCAAATGGTATTTATTTCACTTCCCGAGCCCCTGGAAGCATGAAAATCACTTTAAACATGCTAATTTTAGCTCTAACACTGATGATCCACCTACAAATGTGAACTGACGTTCAAAAATAAAACATTTGAAAACGGACCATTTTCCACATTTCTGAAGCATGACGTAATGGGGGGGGTGTTATCTCTTTTGTCGAAAATCAGCCGTTTTTGCTCGAACATTAAATGCCTCCAAATGGTATTTAATTAACTTCCCAAGCCCCTGGAAGCATGAAAATCACTTTAAACATGCTAATTTTAGCTCTAACACTGATGATCCACCTACAAATGTGAACTGACGTTCAAAAATAAAACATTTGAAAACGGACCATTTTCCACATTTCTGAAGCATGACGTAATGGGGGGGTGTTATCTCTTTTGTCGAAAATCAGCCGTTTTTGCTCGAACATTAAATGCCTCCAAATGGTATTTAATTAACTTCCCGAGCCCCTGGAAGCATGAAAATAACTTTAAACATGCTAATTTTAGCTCTAACACTGATGATCCACCTACAAATGTGAACTGACGTTCAAAAATAAAACATTTGAAAACGGACCATTTTCCACATTTCTGAAGCATGACGTAATGGGGGGGTGTTATCTCTTTTGTTGAAAATCAGCCGTTTTTGCTCGAACATTAAATGCCTCCAAATGGTATTTAATTAACTTCCCGGGGTGAAGAAACCCTTTTTGAGAACTCAGAGTGAGTAAATTGGCCATTTTCATGCACTTTTAAACAATTCCATAAATCTTGTGTTTTGGGCCCCTGGAAGCATGAAAATCACTTTAAACATGCTAATTTTAGCTCTAACACTGATGGTCCACCTACAAATGTGAACTGACGTTCAAAAATAAAACATTTGAAAACGGACCATTTTCCACATTTCTGAAGCATGACGTAATGGGGGGGTGTTATCTCTTTTGTCGAAAATCAGCCGTTTTTGCTCAAACATTAAATGCCTCCAAATGGTATTTATTTCACTTCCCGAGCCCCTGGAAGCATGAAAATCACTTTAAACATGCTAATTTTAGCTCTAACACTGATGATCCACCTACAAATGTGAACTGACGTTCAAAAATAAAACATTTGAAAACGGACCATTTTCCACATTTCTGAAGCATGACGTAATGGGGGGGGGGGTGTTATCTCTTTTGTCGAAAATCAGCCGTTTTTGCTCGAACATTAAATGCCTCCAAATGGTATTTAATTAACTTCCCGAGCCCCTGGAAGCATGAAAATCACTTTAAACATGCTAATTTTAGCTCTAACACGGATGATCCACCTACAAATGTGAACTGACGTTCAAAAATAAAACATTTGAAAACGGACCATTTTCCACATTTCTGAAGCATGACGTAATGGGGGGGTGTTATCTCTTTTGTCGAAAATCAGCCGTTTTTGCTCGAACATTAAATGCCTCCAAATGGTATTTAATTAACTTCCCGGGGTTAAGAAACCCTTTTTGAGAACTCAGAGTGAGTAAATTGGCCATTTTCATGCACTTTTAACCATTCCATAAATCTTGTGTTTTGGGCCCCTGGAAGCATGAAAATCACTTTAAACATGCTAATTTTAGCTCTAACACTGATGATCCACCTACAAATGTGAACTGACGTTCAAAAATAAAACATTTGAAAACGGACCATTTTCCACATTTCTGAAGCATGACGTAATGGGGGGGTGTTATCTCTTTTGTCGAAAATCAGCCGTTTTTGCTCGAAAATTAAATGCCTCCAAATGGTATTTAATTAACTTCCCGAGCCCCTGGAAGCATGAAAATCACTTTAAACATGCTAATTTTAGCTCTAACACTGATGTTCCACCTACAAATGTGAACTGACGTTCAAAAATAAAACATTTGAAAATGGACCATTTTCCACATTTCTGAAGCATGACGTAATGTGGGGGTGTTATCTCTTTTGTCGAAAATCAGCCGTTTTTGCTCGAACATTAAATGCCTCCAAATGGTATTTAATTAACTTCCCGGGGTGAAGAAACCCTTTTTGAGAACTCAGAGTGAGTAAATTGGCCATTTTCATGCACTTTTAACCATTCCATAAATCTTGTGTTTTGGGCCCCTGGAAGCATGAAAATCACTTTAAACATGCTAATTTTAGCTCTAACACTGATGATCCACCTACAAATGTGAACTGACGTTCAAAAATAAAACATTTGAAAATGGACCATTTTCCACATTTCTGAAGCATGACGTAATGGGGGGGTGTTATCTCTTTTGTCGAAAATCAGCTGTTTTTGCTCGAACATTAAATGCCTCCAAATGGTATTTAATTAACTTCCCGAGCCCCTGGAAGCATGAAAATCACTTTAAACATGCTAATTTTAGCTCTAACACTGATGATCCACCTACAAATGTGAACTGACGTTCAAAAATAAAACATTTGAAAACGGACCATTTTCCACATTTCTGAAGCATGACGTAATGGGGGGGTGTTATCTCTTTTGTCGAAAATCAGCCGTTTTTGCTCGAACATTAAATGCCTCCAAATGGTATTTAATTAACTTCCCGAGCCCCTGGAAGCATGAAAATCACTTTAAACATGCTAATTTTAGCTCTAACACTGATGATTCACCTACAAATGTGAACTGACGTTCAAAAATAAAACATTTGAAAACGGACCATTTTCCACATTTCTGAAGCATGACGTAATGGGGGGGTGTTATCTCTTTTGTCGAAAATCAGCCGTTTTTGCTCGAACATTAAATGCCTCCAAATGGTATTTAATTCACTTCCCGAGCCCCTGGAAGCATGAAAATCACTTTAAACATGCTAATTTTAGCTCTAACACTGATGATCCACCTACAAATGTGAACTGACGTTCAAAAATAAAACATTTGAAAACGGACCATTTTCCACATTTCTGAAGCATGACGTAATGGGGGGGTGTTATCTCTTTTGTCGAAAATCAGCCATTTTTGCTCGAACATTAAATGCCTCCAAATGGTATTTAATTAACTTCCCGGGGTGAAGAAACCCTTTTTGAGAACCCAGAGTGAGTAAATTGGCCATTTTCATGCACTTTTAACCATTCCATAAATCTTGTGTGTTAGGCCCCTGGAAGCATGAAAATCACTTTAAACATGCTAATTTTAGCTCTAACACTGATGATCCACCTACAAATGTGAACTGACGTTCAAAAATAAAACATTTGAAAACGGACCATTTTCCACATTTCTGAAGCATGACGTAATGGGGGGTGTTATCTCTTTTGTCGAAAATCAGCCGTTTTTGCTCGAACATTAAATGCCTCCAAATGGTATTTATTTCACTTCCCGAGCCCCTGGAAGCATGAAAATCACTTTAAACATGCTAATTTTAGCTCTAACACTGATGATCCACCTACAAATGTGAACTGACGTTCAAAAATAAAACATTTGAAAACGGACCATTTTCCACATTTCTGAAGCATGACGTAATGGGGGGGTGTTATCTCTTTTGTCGAAAATCAGCCGTTTTTGCTCGAACATTAAATGCCTCCAAATGGTATTTAATTAACTTCCCGAGCCCCTGGAAGCATGAAAATCACTTTAAACATGCTAATTTTAGCTCTAACACTGATGATCCACCTACAAATGTGAACTGACGTTCAAAAATAAAACATTTGAAAACGGACCATTTTCCACATTTCTGAAGCATGACGTAATGGGGGTGTTATCTCTTTTGTCGAAAATCAGCCGTTTTTGCTCGAACATTAAATGCCTCCAAATGGTATTTAATTAACTTCCCGGGGTGAAGAAACCCTTTTTGAGAACTCAGAGTGAGTAAATTGGCCATTTTCATGCACTTTTAACCATTCCATAAATCTTGTGTTTTGGGCCCCTGGAAGCATGAAAATCACTTTAAACATGCTAATTTTAGCTCTAACACTGATGATCCACCTACAAATGTGAACTGACGTTCAAAAATAAAACATTTGAAAACGGACCATTTTCCACATTTCTGAAGCATGACGTAATGGGGGGGTGTTATCTCTTTTGTCGATAATCACCCGTTTTTGCTCGAACATTAAATGCCTCCAAATGGTATTTAATTAACTTCCCGAGCCCCTGGAAGCATGAAAATCGCTTTAAACATGCTAATTTTAGCTCTTACACTGATGATCCACCTACAAATGTGAACTGACGTTCAAAAATAAAACATTTGAAAACGGACCATTTTCCACATTTCTGAAGCATGACGTAATGGGGGGGTGTTATCTCTTTTGTCGAAAATCAGCCGTTTTTGCTCGAACATTAAATGCCTCCAAATGGTATTTAATTAACTTCCCGGGGTGAAGAAACCCTTTTTGAGAACTCAGAGTGAGTAAATTGGCCATTTTCATGCACTTTTAACCATTCCATAAATCTTGTGTTTTGGGCCCCTGGAAGCATGAAAATCACTTTAAACATGCTAATTTTAGCTCTAACACTGATGATCCACCTACAAATGTGAACTGACGTTCAAAAATAAAACAGTTGAAAACGGACCATTTTCCACATTTCTGAAGCATGACGTAATGGGGGGGTGTTATCTCTTTTGTCGAAAATCAGCCGTTTTTGCTCGAACATTAAATGCCTCCAAATGGTATTTAATTAACTTCCCGAGCCCCTGGAAGCATGAAAATCACTTTAAACATGCTAATTTTAGCTCTAACACTGATGATCCACCTACAAATGTGAACTGACGTTCAAAAATAAAACATTTGAAAACGGACCATTTTCCACATTTCTGAAGCATGACGTAATGGGGGGGTGTTATCTCTTTTGTCGAAAATCAGCCGTTTTTGCTCGAACATTAAATGCCTCCAAATGGTATTTAATTAACTTCCCGGGGTGAAGAACCCTTTTTGAGAACTCAGAGTGAGTAAATTGGCCATTTTCATGCACTTTTAACCATTCCATAAATATTGTGTTTTGGGCCCCTGGAAGCATGAAAATCACTTTAAACATGCTAATTTTAGCTCTAACACTGATGATCCACCTACAAATGTGAACTGACGTTTAAAAATAAAACATTTGAAAACGGACCATTTTCCACATTTCTGAAGCATGACGTAATGGGGGGGTGTTATCTCTTTTGTGGAAAATCAGCCGTTTTTGCTCGAACATTAAATGCCTCCAAATGGTATTTATTTCACTTCCCGAGCCCCTGGAAGCATGAAAATCACTTTAAACATGCTAATTTTAGCTCTAACACTGATGATCCACCTACAAATGTGAACTGACGTTCAAAAATAAAACATTTGAAAACGGACCATTTTCCACATTTCTGAAGCATGACGTAATGGGGGGGTGTTATCTCTTTTGTCGAAAATCAGCCGTTTTTGCTCGAACATTAAATGCCTCCAAATGGTATTTAATTAACTTCCCGAGCCCCTGGAAGCATGAAAATCACTTTAAGCATGCTAATTTTAGCTCTAACACTGATGATCCACCTACAAATGTGAACTGACGTTCAAAAATAAAACATTTGAAAACGGACCATTTTCCACATTTCTGAAGCATGACGTAATGGGGGGGTGTTATCTCTTTTGTCGAAAATCAGCCGTTTTTGCTCGAACATTAAATGCCTCCAAATGGTATTTAATTAACTTCCCGGGGTGAAGAAACCCTTTTTGAGAACTCAGAGTGAGTAAATTGGCCATTTTCATGCACTTTTAACCATTCCATAAATCTTGTGTTTTGGGCCCCTGGAAGCATGAAAATCACTTTAAACATGCTAATTTTAGCTCTAACACTGATGATCCACCTACAAATGTGAACTGACGTTCAAAAATAAAACATTTGAAAACGGACCATTTTCCACATTTCTGAAGCATGACGTAATGGGGGGGTGTTATCTCTTTTGTCGAAAATCAGCCGTTTTTGCTCGAACATTAAATGCCTCCAAATGGTATTTAATTAACTTCCCGAGCCCCTGGAAGCATGAAAATCACTTTAAACATGCTAATTTTAGCTCTAACACTGATGATCCACCTACAAATGTGAACTGACGTTCAAAAATAAAACATTTGAAAACGGACCATTTTCCACATTTCTGAAGCATGACGTAATGGGGGGGTGTTATCTCTTTTGTCGAAAATCAGCCGTTTTTGCTCGAACATTAAATGCCTACAAATGGTATTTAATTAACTTCCCGGGGTGAAGAAACCCTTTTTGAGAACTCAGAGTGATTAAATTGGCCATTTTCATGCACTTTTAACCATTCCATAAATCTTGTGTTTTGGGCCCCTGGAAGCATGAAAATCACTTTAAACATGCTAATTTTAGCTCTAACACTGATGATCCACCTACAAATGTGAACTGACGTTCAAAAATAAAACATTTGAAAACGGACCATTTTCCACATTTCTGAAGCATGACGTAATGGGGGGGTGTTATCTCTTTTGTCGAAAATCAGCCGTTTTTGCTCGAACATTAAATGCCTCCAAATGGTATTTAATTAACTTCCCGAGCCCCTGGAAGCATGAAAATCACTTTAAACATGCTAATTTTAGCTCTAACACTGATGATCCACCTACAAATGTGAACTGACGTTCAAAAATAAAACATTTGAAAACGGACCATTTTCCACATTTCTGAAGCATGACGTAATGGGGGGGTGTTATCTCTTTTGTCGAAAATCAGCCGTTTTTGCTCGAACATTAAATGCCTCCAAATGGTATTTAATTACCTTCCCGGGGTGAAGAAACCCTTTTTGAGAACTCAGAGTGAGTAAATTGGCCATTTTCATGCACTTTTAACCATTCCATAAATCTTGTGTTTTGGGCCCCTGGAAGCATGAAAATCACTTTAAACATGCTAATTTTAGCTCTAACACTGATGATCCACCTACAAATGTGAACTGACGTTCAAAAATAAAACATTTGAAAACGGACCATTTTCCACATTTCTGAAGCATGACGTAATGGGGGGGTGTTATCTCTTTTGTCGATAATCACCCGTTTTTGCTCGAACATTAAATGCCTCCAAATGGTATTTAATTAACTTCCCGAGCCCCTGGAAGCATGAAAATCGCTTTAAACATGCTAATTTTAGCTCTAACACTGATGATCCACCTACAAATGTGAACTGACGTTCAAAAATAAAACATTTGAAAACGGACCATTTTCCACATTTCTGAAGCATGACGTAATGGGGGGGTGTTATCTCTTTTGTCGAAAATCAGCCGTTTTTGCTCGAACATTAAATGCCTCCAAATGGTATTTAATTAACTTCCCGGGGTGAAGAAACCCTTTTTGAGAACTCAGAGTGAGTAAATTGGCCATTTTCATGCACTTTTAAACAATTCCATAAATCTTGTGTTTTGGGCCCCTGGAAGCATGAAAATCACTTTAAACATGCTAATTTTAGCTCTAACACTGATGATCCACCTACAAATGTGAACTCACGTTCAAAAATAAAACATTTGAAAACGGACCATTTTCCACATTTCTGAAGCATGACGTAATGGGGGGGTGTTATCTCTTTTGTCGAAAATCAGCCGTTTTTGCTCGAACATTAAATGCCTCCAAATGGTATTTATTTCACTTCCCGAGCCCCTGGAAGCATGAAAATCACTTTAAACATGCTAATTTTAGCTCTAACACTGATGATCCACCTACAAATGTGAACTGACGTTCAAAAATAAAACATTTGAAAACGGACCATTTTCCACATTTCTGAAGCATGACGTAATGGGGGGGTGTTATCTCTTTTGTCGAAAATCAGCCGTTTTTGCTCGAACATTAAATGCCTCCAAATGGTATTTAATTAACTTCCCAAGCCCCTGGAAGCATGAAAATCACTTTAAACATGCTAATTTTAGCTCTAACACTGATGATCCACCTACAAATGTGAACTGACGTTCAAAAATAAAACATTTGAAAACGGACCATTTTCCACATTTCTGAAGCATGACGTAATGGGGGGGTGTTATCTCTTTTGTCGAAAATCAGCCGTTTTTGCTCGAACATTAAATGCCTCCAAATGGTATTTAATTAACTTCCCGGGGTGAAGAAACCCTTTTTGAGAACTCAGAGTGAGTAAATTGGCCATTTTCATGCACTTTTAAACAATTCCATAAATCTTGTGTTTTGGGCCCCTGGAAGCATGAAAATCACTTTAAACATGCTAATTTTAGCTCTAACACTGATGGTCCACCTACAAATGTGAACTGACGTTCAAAAATAAAACATTTGAAAACGGACCATTTTCCACATTTCTGAAGCATGACGTAATGGGGGGGTGTTATCTCTTTTGTCGAAAATCAGCCGTTTTTGCTCGAACATTAAATGCCTCCAAATGGTATTTATTTCACTTCCCGAGCCCCTGGAAGCATGAAAATCACTTTAAACATGCTAATTTTAGCTCTAACACTGATGATCCACCTACAAATGTGAACTGACGTTCAAAAATAAAACATTTGAAAACGGACCATTTTCCACATTTCTGAAGCATGACGTAATGGGGGGGGTGTTATCTCTTTTGTCGAAAATCAGCCGTTTTTGCTCGAACATTAAATGCCTCCAAATGGTATTTAATTAACTTCCCAAGCCCCTGGAAGCATGAAAATCACTTTAAACATGCTAATTTTAGCTCTAACACTGATGATCCACCTACAAATGTGAACTGACGTTCAAAAATAAAACATTTGAAAACGGACCATTTTCCACATTTCTGAAGCATGACGTAATGGGGGGGTGTTATCTCTTTTGTCGAAAATCAGCCGTTTTTGCTCGAACATTAAATGCCTCCAAATGGTATTTAATTAACTTCCCGAGCCCCTGGAAGCATGAAAATAACTTTAAACATGCTAATTTTAGCTCTAACACTGATGATCCACCTACAAATGTGAACTGACGTTCAAAAATAAAACATTTGAAAACGGACCATTTTCCACATTTCTGAAGCATGACGTAATGGGGGGGTGTTATCTCTTTTGTTGAAAATCAGCCGTTTTTGCTCGAACATTAAATGCCTCCAAATGGTATTTAATTAACTTCCCGGGGTGAAGAAACCCTTTTTGAGAACTCAGAGTGAGTAAATTGGCCATTTTCATGCACTTTTAAACAATTCCATAAATCTTGTGTTTTGGGCCCCTGGAAGCATGAAAATCACTTTAAACATGCTAATTTTAGCTCTAACACTGATGGTCCACCTACAAATGTGAACTGACGTTCAAAAATAAAACATTTGAAAACGGACCATTTTCCACATTTCTGAAGCATGACGTAATGGGGGGGTGTTATCTCTTTTGTCGAAAATCAGCCGTTTTTGCTCGAACATTAAATGCCTCCAAATGGTATTTATTTCACTTCCCGAGCCCCTGGAAGCATGAAAATCACTTTAAACATGCTAATTTTAGCTCTAACACTGATGATCCACCTACAAATGTGAACTGACGTTCAAAAATAAAACATTTGAAAACGGACCATTTTCCACATTTCTGAAGCATGACGTAATGGGGGGGGGGGTGTTATCTCTTTTGTCGAAAATCAGCCGTTTTTGCTCGAACATTAAATGCCTCCAAATGGTATTTAATTAACTTCCCGAGCCCCTGGAAGCATGAAAATCACTTTAAACATGCTAATTTTAGCTCTAACACGGATGATCCACCTACAAATGTGAACTGACGTTCAAAAATAAAACATTTGAAAACGGACCATTTTCCACATTTCTGAAGCATGACGTAATGGGGGGGTGTTATCTCTTTTGTCGAAAATCAGCCGTTTTTGCTCGAACATTAAATGCCTCCAAATGGTATTTAATTAACTTCCCGGGGTTAAGAAACCCTTTTTGAGAACTCAGAGTGAGTAAATTGGCCATTTTCATGCACTTTTAACCATTCCATAAATCTTGTGTTTTGGGCCCCTGGAAGCATGAAAATCACTTTAAACATGCTAATTTTAGCTCTAACACTGATGATCCACCTACAAATGTGAACTGACGTTCAAAAATAAAACATTTGAAAATGGACCATTTTCCACATTTCTGAAGCATGACGTAATGGGGGGGTCTTATCTCTTTTGTCGAAAATCAGCTGTTTTTGCTCGAACATTAAATGCCTCCAAATGGTATTTAATTAACTTCCCGAGCCCCTGGAAGCATGAAAATCACTTTAAACATGCTAATTTTAGCTCTAACACTGATGATCCACCTACAAATGTGAACTGACGTTCAAAAATAAAACATTTGAAAACGGACCATTTTCCACATTTCTGAAGCATGACGTAATGGGGGGGTGTTATCTCTTTTGTCGAAAATCAGCCGTTTTTGCTCGAACATTAAATGCCTCCAAATGGTATTTAATTAACTTCCCGAGCCCCTGGAAGCATGAAAATCACTTTAAACATGCTAATTTTAGCTCTAACACTGATGATTCACCTACAAATGTGAACTGACGTTCAAAAATAAAACATTTGAAAACGGACCATTTTCCACATTTCTGAAGCATGACGTAATGGGGGGGTGTTATCTCTTTTGTCGAAAATCAGCCGTTTTTGCTCGAACATTAAATGCCTCCAAATGGTATTTAATTCACTTCCCGAGCCCCTGGAAGCATGAAAATCACTTTAAACATGCTAATTTTAGCTCTAACACTGATGATCCACCTACAAATGTGAACTGACGTTCAAAAATAAAACATTTGAAAACGGACCATTTTCCACATTTCTGAAGCATGACGTAATGGGGGGGTGTTATCTCTTTTGTCGAAAATCAGCCATTTTTGCTCGAACATTAAATGCCTCCAAATGGTATTTAATTAACTTCCCGGGGTGAAGAAACCCTTTTTGAGAACCCAGAGTCAGTAAATTGGCCATTTTCATGCACTTTTAACCATTCCATAAATCTTGTGTGTTAGGCCCCTGGAAGCATGAAAATCACTTTAAACATGCTAATTTTAGCTCTAACACTGATGATCCACCTACAAATGTGAACTGACGTTCAAAAATAAAACATTTGAAAACGGACCATTTTCCACATTTCTGAAGCATGACGTAATGGGGGGTGTTATCTCTTTTGTCGAAAATCAGCCGTTTTTGCTCGAACATTAAATGCCTCCAAATGGTATTTATTTCACTTCCCGAGCCCCTGGAAGCATGAAAATCACTTTAAACATGCTAATTTTAGCTCTAACACTGATGATCCACCTACAAATGTGAACTGACGTTCAAAAATAAAACATTTGAAAACGGACCATTTTCCACATTTCTGAAGCATGACGTAATGGGGGGGTGTTATCTCTTTTGTCGAAAATCAGCCGTTTTTGCTCGAACATTAAATGCCTCCAAATGGTATTTAATTAACTTCCCGAGCCCCTAGAAGCATGAAAATCACTTTAAACATGCTAATTTTAGCTCTAACACTGATGATCCACCTACAAATGTGAACTGACGTTCAAAAATAAAACATTTGAAAACGGACCATTTTCCACATTTCTGAAGCATGACGTAATGGGGGTGTTATCTCTTTTGTCGAAAATCAGCCGTTTTTGCTCGAACATTAAATGCCTCCAAATGGTATTTAATTAACTTCCCGGGGTGAAGAAACCCTTTTTGAGAACTCAGAGTGAGTAAATTGGCCATTTTCATGCACTTTTAACCATTCCATAAATCTTGTGTTTTGGGCCCCTGGAAGCATGAAAATCACTTTAAACATGCTAATTTTAGCTCTAATACTGATGATCCACCTACAAATGTGAACTGACGTTCAAAAATAAAACATTTGAAAACGGACCATTTTCCACATTTCTGAAGCATGACGTAATGGGGGGGTGTTATCTCTTTTGTCGAAAATCAGCCGTTTTTGCTCGAACATTAAATGCCTCCAAATGGTATTTATTTCACTTCCCGAGCCCCTGGAAGCATGAAAATCACTTTAAACATGCTAATTTTAGCTCTAACACTGATGATCCACCTACAAATGTGAACTGACGTTCAAAAATAAAACATTTGAAAACGGACCATTTTCCACACTTCTGAAGCATGACGTAATGGGGGGGTGTTATCTCTTTTGTCGAAAATCAGCCGTTTTTGCTCGAACATTAAATGCCTCCAAATGGTATTTAATTAACTTCCCGAGCCCCTGGAAGCATGAAAATCACTTTAAACATGCTAATTTTAGCTCTAACACTGATGATTCACCTACAAATGTGAACTGACGTTCAAAAATAAAACATTTGAAAACGGACCATTTTCCACATTTCTGAAGCATGACGTAATGGGGGGGTGTTATCTCTTTTGTCGAAAATCAGCCGTTACTGCTCGAACATTAAATGCCTCCAAATGGTATTTAATTAACTTCCCGGGGTGAAGAAACCCTTTTTGAGAACTCAGAGTGAGTAAATTGGCCATTTTCATGCACTTTTAACCATTCCATAAATCTTGTGTTTTGGGCCCCTGGAAGCATGAAAATCACTTTAAACATGCTAATTTTAGCTCTAACACTGATGATCCACCTACAAATGTGAACTGACGTTCAAAAATAAAACATTTGAAAACGGACCATTTTCCACATTTCTGAAGCATGACGTAATGGGGGGGGTGTTATCTCTTTTGTCGAAAATCAGCCGTTTTTGCTCGAACATTAAATGCCTCCAAATGGTATTTAATTCACTTCCCGAGCCCCTGGAAGCATGAAAATCACTTTAAACATGCTAATTTTAGCTCTAACACTGATGATCCACCTACAAATGTGAACTGACGTTCAAAAATAAAACATTTGAAAACGGACCATTTTCCACATTTCTGAAGCATGACGTAATGGGGGGGTGTTATCTCTTTTGTCGAAAATCAGCCGTTTTTGCTCGAACATTAAATGCCTCCAAATTGTATTTAATTAACTTCCCGGGGTGAAGAAACCCTTTTTGAGAACTCAGAGTGAGTAAATTGGCCATTTTCATGCACTTTTAACCATTCCATAAATCTTGTGTTTTGGGCCCCTGGAAGCATGAAAATCACTTTAAACATGCTAATTTTAGCTCTAACACTGATGATCCACCTACAAATGTGAACTGACGTTCAAAAATAAAACATTTGAAAACGGACCATTTTCCACATTTCTGAAGCATGACGTAATGGGGGGGTGTTATCTCTTTTGTCGAAAATCAGCCGTTTTTGCTCGAACATTAAATGCCTCCAAATGGTATTTAATTAACTTCCCGGGGTGAAGAAACCCTTTTTGAGAACCCAGAGTGAGTAAATTGGCCATTTTCATGCACTTTTAACCATTCCATAAATCTTGTGTGTTAGGCCCCTGGAAGCATGAAAATCACTTTAAACATGCTAATTTTAGCTCTAACACTGATGATCCACCTACAAATGTGAACTGACGTTCAAAAATAAAACATTTGAAAACGGACCATTTTCCACATTTCTGAAGCATGACGTAATGGGGGGTGTTATCTCTTTTGTCGAAAATCAGCCGTTTTTGCTCGAACATTAAATGCCTCCAAATGGTATTTATTTCACTTCCCGAGCCCCTGGAAGCATGAAAATCACTTTAAACATGCTAATTTTAGCTCTAACACTGATGATCCACCTACAAATGTGAACTGACGTTCAAAAATAAAACATTTGAAAACGGACCATTTTCCACATTTCTGAAGCATGACGTAATGGGGGGGTGTTATCTCTTTTGTCGAAAATCAGCCGTTTTTGCTCGAACATTAAATGCCTCCAAATGGTATTTAATTAACTTCCCGAGCCCCTGGAAGCATGAAAATCACTTTAAACATGCTAATTTTAGCTCTAACACTGATGATCCACCAACAAATGTGAACTGACGTTCAAAAATAAAACATTTGAAAACGGACCATTTTCCACATTTCTGAAGCATGACGTAATGGGGTGTTATCTCTTTTGTCGAAAATCAGCCGTTTTTGCTCGAACATTAAATGCCTCCAAATGGTATTTAATTAACTTCCCGGGGTGAAGAAACCCTTTTTGAGAACTCAGAGTGAGTAAATTGGCCATTTTCATGCACTTTTAACCATTCCATAAATCTTGTGTTTTGGGCCCCTGGAAGCATGAAAATCACTTTAAACATGCTAATTTTAGCTCTAATACTGATGATCCACCTACAAATGTGAACTGACGTTCAAAAATAAAACATTTGAAAACGGACCATTTTCCACATTTCTGAAGCATGACGTAATGGGGGGGTGTTATCTCTTTTGTCGAAAATCAGCCGTTTTTGCTCGAACATTAAATGCCTCCAAATGGTATTTATTTCACTTCCCGAGCCCCTGGAAGCATGAAAATTACTTTAAACATGCTAATTTTAGCTCTAACACTGATGATCCACCTACAAATGTGAACTGACGTTCAAAAATAAAACATTTGAAAACGGACCATTTTCCACACTTCTGAAGCATGACGTAATGGGGGGGTGTTATCTCTTTTGTCGAAAATCAGCCGTTTTTGCTCGAACATTAAATGCCTCCAAATGGTATTTAATTAACTTCCCGAGCCCCTGGAAGCATGAAAATCACTTTAAACATGCTAATTTTAGCTCTAACACTGATGATCCACCTACAAATGTGAACTGACGTTCAAAAATAAAACATTTGAAAACGGACCATTTTCCACATTTCTGAAGCATGACGTAATGGGGGGGTGTTATCTCTTTTGTCGAAAATCAGCCGTTTTTGCTCGAACATTAAATGCCTCCAAATGGTATTTAATTAACTTCCCGGGGTGAAGAAACCCTTTTTGAGAACTCAGAGTGAGTAAATTGGCCATTTTCATGCACTTTTAACCATTCCATAAATCTTGTGTTTTGGGCCCCTGGAAGCATGAAAATCACTTTAAACATGCTAATTTTAGCTCTAATACTGATGATCCACCTACAAATGTGAACTGACGTTCAAAAATAAAACATTTGAAAACGGACCATTTTCCACATTTCTGAAGCATGACGTAATGGGGGGGTGTTATCTCTTTTGTCGAAAATCAGCCGTTTTTGCTCGAACATTAAATGCCTCCAAATGGTATTTATTTCACTTCCCGAGCCCCTGGAAGCATGAAAATCACTTTAAACATGCTAATTTTAGCTCTAACACTGATGATCCACCTACAAATGTGAACTGACGTTCAAAAATAAAACATTTGAAAACGGACCATTTTCCACACTTCTGAAGCATGACGTAATGGGGGGGTGTTATCTCTTTTGTCGAAAATCAGCCGTTTTTGCTCGAACATTAAATGCCTCCAAATGGTATTTAATTAACTTCCCGAGCCCCTGGAAGCATGAAAATCACTTTAAACATGCTAATTTTAGCTCTAACACTGATGATCCACCTACAAATGTGAACTGACGTTCAAAAATAAAACATTTGAAAACGGACCATTTTCCACATTTCTGAAGCATGACGTAATGGGGGGATGTTATCTCTTTTGTCGAAAATCAGCCGTTTTTGCTCGAACATTAAATGCCTCCAAATGGTATTTAATTAACTTCCCGGGGTGAAGAAACCCTTTTTGAGAACTCAGAGTGAGTAAATTGGCCATTTTCATGCACTTTTAACCATTCCATAAATCTTGTGTTTTGGGCCCCTGGAAGCATGAAAATCACTTTAAACATGCTAATTTTAGCTCTAACACTGATGATCCACCTACAAATGTGAACTGACGTTCAAAAATAAAACATTTGAAAACGGACCATTTTCCACATTTCTGAAGCATGACGTAATGGGGGGGGTGTTATCTCTTTTGTCGAAAATCAGCCGTTTTTGCTCGAACATTAAATGCCTCCAAATGGTATTTAATTCACTTCCCGAGCCCCTGGAAGCATGAAAATCACTTTAAACATGCTAATTTTAGCTCTAACACTGATGATCCACCTACAAATGTGAACTGACGTTCAAAAATAAAACATTTGAAAACGGACCATTTTCCACATTCCTGAAGCATGACGTAATGGGGGGGTGTTATCTCTTTTGTCGAAAATCAGCCGTTTTTGCTCGAACATTAAATGCCTCCAAATTGTATTTAATTAACTTCCCGGGGTGAAGAAACCCTTTTTGAGAACTCAGAGTGAGTAAATTGGCCATTTTCATGCACTTTTAACCATTCCATAAATCTTGTGTTTTGGGCCCCTGGAAGCATGAAAATCACTTTAAACATGCTAATTTTAGCTCTAACACTGATGATCCACCTACAAATGTGAACTGACGTTCAAAAATAAAACATTTGAAAACGGACCATTTTCCACATTTCTGAAGCATGACGTAATGGGGGGGTGTTATCTCTTTTGTCGAAAATCAGCCGTTTTTGCTCGAACATTAAATGCCTCCAAATGGTATTTAATTAACTTCCCGGGGTGAAGAAACCCTTTTTGAGAACTCAGAGTGAGTAAATTGGCCATTTTCATGCACTTTTAACCATTCCATAAATATTGTGTTTTGGGCCCCTGGAAGCATGAAAATCACTTTAAACATGCTAATTTTAGCTCTAACACTGATGATCCACCTACAAATGTGAACTGACGTTTAAAAATAAAACATTTGAAAACGGACCATTTTCCACATTTCTGAAGCATGACGTAATGGGGGGGTGTTATCTCTTTTGTGGAAAATCAGCCGTTTTTGCTCGAACATTAAATGCCTCCAAATGGTATTTATTTCACTTCCCGAGCCCCTGGAAGCATGAAAATCACTTTAAACATGCTAATTTTAGCTCTAACACTGATGATCCACCTACAAATGTGAACTGACGTTCAAAAATAAAACATTTGAAAACGGACCATTTTCCACATTTCTGAAGCATGACGTAATGGGGGGGTGTTATCTCTTTTGTCGAAAATCAGCCGTTTTTGCTCGAACATTAAATGCCTCCAAATGGTATTTAATTAACTTCCCGAGCCCCTGGAAGCATGAAAATCACTTTAAACATGCTAATTTTAGCTCTAACACTGATGATCCACCTACAAATGTGAACTGACGTTCAAAAATAAAACATTTGAAAACGGACCATTTTCCACATTTCTGAAGCATGACGTAAAGGGGGGGTGTTATCTCTTTTGTCGAAAATCAGCCGTTTTTGCTCGAACATTAAATGCCTCCAAATGGTATTTAATTAACTTCCCGGGGTGAAGAAACCCTTTTTGAGAACTCAGAGTGAGTAAATTGGCCATTTTCATGCACTTTTAACCATTCCATAAATCTTGTGTTTTGGGCCCCTGGAAGCATGAAAATCACTTTAAACATGCTAATTTTAGCTCTAACACTGATGATCCACCTACAAATGTGAACTGACGTTCAAAAATAAAACATTTGAAAACGGACCATTTTCCACATTTCTGAAGCATGACGTAATGGGGGGGTGTTATCTCTTTTGTCGAAAATCAGCCGTTTTTGCTCGAACATTAAATGCCTCCAAATGGTATTTAATTAACTTCCCGGGGTGAAGAAACCCTTTTTGAGAACTCAGAGTGAGTAAATTGGCCATTTTCATGCACTTTTAACCATTCCATAAATCTTGTGTTTTGGGCCCCTGGAAGCATGAAAATCACTTTAAACATGCTAATTTTAGCTCTAACACTGATGATCCACCTACAAATGTGAACTGACGTTCAAAAATAAAACATTTGAAAACGGACCATTTTCCACATTTCTGAAGCATGACGTAATGGGGGGGTGTTATCTCTTTTGTCGATAATCACCCGTTTTTGCTCGAACATTAAATGCCTCCAAATGGTATTTAATTAACTTCCCGAGCCCCTGGAAGCATGAAAATCGCTTTAAACATGCTAATTTTAGCTCTAACACTGATGATCCACCTACAAATGTGAACTGACGTTCAAAAATAAAACATTTGAAAACGGACCATTTTCCACATTTCTGAAGCATGACGTAATGGGGGGGTGTTATCTCTTTTGTCGAAAATCAGCCGTTTTTGCTCGAACATTAAATGCCTCCAAATGGTATTTAATTAACTTCCCGGGGTGAAGAAACCCTTTTTGAGAACTCAGAGTGAGTAAATTGGCCATTTTCATGCACTTTTAACCATTCCATAAATCTTGTGTTTTGGGCCCCTGGAAGCATGAAAATCACTTTAAACATGCTAATTTTAGCTCTAACACTGATGATCCACCTACAAATGTGAACTGACGTTCAAAAATAAAACATTTGAAAACGGACCATTTTCCACATTTCTGAAGCATGACGTAATGGGGGGGTGTTATCTCTTTTGTCGAAAATCAGCCGTTTTTGCTCGAACATTAAATGCCTCCAAATGGTATTTAATTAACTTCCCGAGCCCCTGGAAGCATGAAAATCACTTTAAACATGCTAATTTTAGCTCTAACACTGATGATCCACCTACAAATGTGAACTGACGTTCAAAAATAAAACATTTGAAAACGGACCATTTTCCACATTTCTGAAGCATGACGTAATGGGGGGGTGTTATCTCTTTTGTCGAAAATCAGCCGTTTTTGCTCGAACATTAAATGCCTCCAAATGGTATTTAATTAACTTCCCGGGGTGAAGAAACCCTTTTTGAGAACTCAGAGTGAGTAAATTGGCCATTTTCATGCACTTTTAACCATTCCATAAATATTGTGTTTTGGGCCCCTGGAAGCATGAAAATCACTTTAAACATGCTAATTTTAGCTCTAACACTGATGATCCACCTACAAATGTGAACTGACGTTTAAAAATAAAACATTTGAAAACGGACCATTTTCCACATTTCTGAAGCATGACGTAATGGGGGGGTGTTATCTCTTTTGTGGAAAATCAGCCGTTTTTGCTCGAACATTAAATGCCTCCAAATGGTATTTAATTCACTTCCCGAGCCCCTGGAAGCATGAAAATCACTTTAAACATGCTAATTTTAGCTCTAACACTGATGATCCACCTACAAATGTGAACTGACGTTCAAAAATAAAACATTTGAAAACGGACCATTTTCCACATTTCTGAAGCATGACGTAATGGGGGGGTGTTATCTCTTTTGTCGAAAATCAGCCGTTTTTGCTCGAACATTAAATGCCTCCAAATGGTATTTAATTAACTTCCCGGGGTGAAGAAACCCTTTTTGAGAACCCAGAGTGAGTAAATTGGCCATTTTCATGCACTTTTAACCATTCCATAAATCTTGTGTGTTAGGCCCCTGGAAGCATGAAAATCACTTTAAACATGCTAATTTTAGCTCTAACACTGATGATCCACCTACAAATGTGACTTGACGTTCAAAAATAAAACATTTGAAAACGGACCATTTTCCACATTTCTGAAGCATGACGTAATGGGGGGGTGTTATCTCTTTTGTCGAAAATCAGCCGTTTTTGCTCGAACATTAAATGCCTCCAAATGGTATTTATTTCACTTCCCGAGCCCCTGGAAGCATGAAAATCACTTTAAACATGCTAATTTTAGCTCTAACACTGATGATCCACCTACAAATGTGAACTGACGTTCAAAAATAAAACATTTGAAAACGGACCATTTTCCACATTTCTGAAGCATGACGTAATGGGGGGTGTTATCTCTTTTGTCGAAAATCAGCCGTTTTTGCTCGAACATTAAATGCCTCCAAATGGTATTTAATTAACTTCCCGAGCCCCTGGAAGCATGAAAATCACTTTAAACATGCTAATTTTAGCTCTAACACTGATGATCCACCTACAAATGTGAACTGACGTTCAAAAATAAAACATTTGAAAACGGACCATTTTCCACATTTCTGAAGCATGACGTAATGGGGGGTGTTATCTCTTTTGTCGAAAATCAGCCGTTTTTGCTCGAACATTAAATGCCTCCAAATGGTATTTAATTAACTTCCCGGGGTGAAGAAACCCTTTTTGAGAACTCAGAGTGAGTAAATTGGCCATTTTCATGCACTTTTAACCATTCCATAAATCTTGTGTTTTGGGCCCCTGGAAGCATGAAAATCACTTTAAACATGCTAATTTTAGCTCTAATACTGATGATCCACCTACAAATGTGAACTGACGTTCAAAAATAAAACATTTGAAAACGGACCATTTTCCACATTTCTGAAGCATGACGTAATGGGGGGGTGTTATCTCTTTTGTCGAAAATCAGCCGTTTTTGCTCGAACATTAAATGCCTCCAAATGGTATTTAATTAACTTCCCGGGGTGAAGAAACCCTTTTTGAGAACTCAGAGTGAGTAAATTGGCCATTTTCATGCACTTTTAACCATTCCATAAATCTTGTGTTTTGGGCCCCTGGAAGCATGAAAATCACTTTAAACATGCTAATTTTAGCTCTAACACTGATGATCCACCTACAAATGTGAACTGACGTTCAAAAATAAAACATTTGAAAACGGACCATTTTCCACATTTCTGAAGCATGACGTAATGGGGGGGGGTGTTATCTCTTTTGTCGAAAATCAGCCGTTTTTGCTCGAACATTAAATGCCTCCAAATGGTATTTAATTCACTTCCCGAGCCCCTGGAAGCATGAAAATCACTTTAAACATGCTAATTTTAGCTCTAACACTGATGATCCACCTACAAATGTGAACTGACGTTCAAAAATAAAACATTTGAAAACGGACCATTTTCCACATTTCTGAAGCATGACGTAATGGGGGGGTGTTATCTCTTTTGTCGAAAATCAGCCGTTTTTGCTCGAACATTAAATGCCTCCAAATTGTATTTAATTAACTTCCCGGGGTGAAGAAACCCTTTTTGAGAACTCAGAGTGAGTAAATTGGCCATTTTCATGCACTTTTAACCATTCCATAAATCTTGTGTTTTGGGCCCCTGGAAGCATGAAAATCACTTTAAACATGCTAATTTTAGCTCTAACACTGATGATCCACCTACAAATGTGAACTGACGTTCAAAAATAAAACATTTGAAAACGGACCATTTTCCACATTTCTGAAGCATGACGTAATGGGGGGGTGTTATCTCTTTTGTCGAAAATCAGCCGTTTTTGCTCGAACATTAAATGCCTCCAAATGGTATTTAATTAACTTCCCGGGGTGAAGAAACCCTTTTTGAGAACTCAGAGTGAGTAAATTGGCCATTTTCATGCACTTTTAACCATTCCATAAATATTGTGTTTTGGGCCCCTGGAAGCATGAAAATCACTTTAAACATGCTAATTTTAGCTCTAACACTGATGATCCACCTACAAATGTGAACTGACGTTTAAAAATAAAACATTTGAAAACGGACCATTTTCCACATTTCTGAAGCATGACGTAATGGGGGGGTGTTATCTCTTTTGTGGAAAATCAGCCGTTTTTGCTCGAACATTAAATGCCTCCAAATGGTATTTATTTCACTTCCCGAGCCCCTGGAAGCATGAAAATCACTTTACACATGCTAATTTTAGCTCTAACACTGATGATCCACCTACAAATGTGAACTGACGTTCAAAAATAAAACATTTGAAAACGGACCATTTTCCACATTTCTGAAGCATGACGTAATGGGGGGGTGTTATCTCTTTTGTCGAAAATCAGCCGTTTTTGCTCGAACATTAAATGCCTCCAAATGGTATTTAATTAACTTCCCGAGCCCCTGGAAGCATGAAAATCACTTTAAACATGCTAATTTTAGCTCTAACACTGATGATCCACCTACAAATGTGAACTGACGTTCAAAAATAAAACATTTGAAAACGGACCATTTTCCACATTTCTGAAGCATGACGTAAAGGGGGGGTGTTATCTCTTTTGTCGAAAATCAGCCGTTTTTGCTCGAACATTAAATGCCTCCAAATGGTATTTAATTAACTTCCCGGGGTGAAGAAACCCTTTTTGAGAACTCAGAGTGAGTAAATTGGCCATTTTCATGCACTTTTAACCATTCCATAAATCTTGTGTTTTGGGCCCCTGGAAGCATGAAAATCACTTTAAACATGCTAATTTTAGCTCTAACACTGATGATCCACCTACAAATGTGAACTGACGTTCAAAAATAAAACATTTGAAAACGGACCATTTTCCACATTTCTGAAGCATGACGTAATGGGGGGGTGTTATCTCTTTTGTCGAAAATCAGCCGTTTTTGCTCGAACATTAAATGCCTCCAAATGGTATTTAATTAACTTCCCGGGGTGAAGAAACCCTTTTTGAGAACTCAGAGTGAGTAAATTGGCCATTTTCATGCACTTTTAACCATTCCATAAATCTTGTGTTTTGGGCCCCTGGAAGCATGAAAATCACTTTAAACATGCTAATTTTAGCTCTAACACTGATGATCCACCTACAAATGTGAACTGACGTTCAAAAATAAAACATTTGAAAACGGACCATTTTCCACATTTCTGAAGCATGACGTAATGGGGGGATGTTATCTCTTTTGTCGAAAATCAGCCGTTTTTGCTCGAACATTAAATGCCTCCAAATGGTATTTAATTAACTTCCCGGGGTGAAGAAACCCTTTTTGAGAACTCAGAGTGAGTAAATTGGCCATTTTCATGCACTTTTAACCATTCCATAAATCTTGTGTTTTGGGCCCCTGGAAGCATGAAAATCACTTTAAACATGCTAATTTTAGCTCTAACACTGATGATCCACCTACAAATGTGAACTGACGTTCAAAAATAAAACATTTGAAAACGGACCATTTTCCACATTTCTGAAGCATGACGTAATGGGGGGGGTGTTATCTCTTTTGTCGAAAATCAGCCGTTTTTGCTCGAACATTAAATGCCTCCAAATGGTATTTAATTCACTTCCCGAGCCCCTGGAAGCATGAAAATCACTTTAAACATGCTAATTTTAGCTCTAACACTGATGATCCACCTACAAATGTGAACTGACGTTCAAAAATAAAACATTTGAAAACGGACCATTTTCCACATTCCTGAAGCATGACGTAATGGGGGGGTGTTATCTCTTTTGTCGAAAATCAGCCGTTTTTGCTCGAACATTAAATGCCTCCAAATTGTATTTAATTAACTTCCCGGGGTGAAGAAACCCTTTTTGAGAACTCAGAGTGAGTAAATTGGCCATTTTCATGCACTTTTAACCATTCCATAAATCTTGTGTTTTGGGCCCCTGGAAGCATGAAAATCACTTTAAACATGCTAATTTTAGCTCTAACACTGATGATCCACCTACAAATGTGAACTGACGTTCAAAAATAAAACATTTGAAAACGGACCATTTTCCACATTTCTGAAGCATGACGTAATGGGGGGGTGTTATCTCTTTTGTCGAAAATCAGCCGTTTTTGCTCGAACATTAAATGCCTCCAAATGGTATTTAATTAACTTCCCGGGGTGAAGAAACCCTTTTTGAGAACTCAGAGTGAGTAAATTGGCCATTTTCATGCACTTTTAACCATTCCATAAATATTGTGTTTTGGGCCCCTGGAAGCATGAAAATCACTTTAAACATGCTAATTTTAGCTCTAACACTGATGATCCACCTACAAATGTGAACTGACGTTTAAAAATAAAACATTTGAAAACGGACCATTTTCCACATTTCTGAAGCATGACGTAATGGGGGGGTGTTATCTCTTTTGTGGAAAATCAGCCGTTTTTGCTCGAACATTAAATGCCTCCAAATGGTATTTATTTCACTTCCCGAGCCCCTGGAAGCATGAAAATCACTTTAAACATGCTAATTTTAGCTCTAACACTGATGATCCACCTACAAATGTGAACTGACGTTCAAAAATAAAACATTTGAAAACGGACCATTTTCCACATTTCTGAAGCATGACGTAATGGGGGGGTGTTATCTCTTTTGTCGAAAATCAGCCGTTTTTGCTCGAACATTAAATGCCTCCAAATGGTATTTAATTAACTTCCCGAGCCCCTGGAAGCATGAAAATCACTTTAAACATGCTAATTTTAGCTCTAACACTGATGATCCACCTACAAATGTGAACTGACGTTCAAAAATAAAACATTTGAAAACGGACCATTTTCCACATTTCTGAAGCATGACGTAAAGGGGGGGTGTTATCTCTTTTGTCGAAAATCAGCCGTTTTTGCTCGAACATTAAATGCCTCCAAATGGTATTTAATTAACTTCCCGGGGTGAAGAAACCCTTTTTGAGAACTCAGAGTGAGTAAATTGGCCATTTTCATGCACTTTTAACCATTCCATAAATCTTGTGTTTTGGGCCCCTGGAAGCATGAAAATCACTTTAAACATGCTAATTTTAGCTCTAACACTGATGATCCACCTACAAATGTGAACTGACGTTCAAAAATAAAACATTTGAAAACGGACCATTTTCCACATTTCTGAAGCATGACGTAATGGGGGGGTGTTATCTCTTTTGTCGAAAATCAGCCGTTTTTGCTCGAACATTAAATGCCTCCAAATGGTATTTAATTAACTTCCCGGGGTGAAGAAACCCTTTTTGAGAACTCAGAGTGAGTAAATTGGCCATTTTCATGCACTTTTAACCATTCCATAAATCTTGTGTTTTGGGCCCCTGGAAGCATGAAAATCACTTTAAACATGCTAATTTTAGCTCTAACACTGATGATCCACCTACAAATGTGAACTGACGTTCAAAAATAAAACATTTGAAAACGGACCATTTTCCACATTTCTGAAGCATGACGTAATGGGGGGGTGTTATCTCTTTTGTCGATAATCACCCGTTTTTGCTCGAACATTAAATGCCTCCAAATGGTATTTAATTAACTTCCCGAGCCCCTGGAAGCATGAAAATCGCTTTAAACATGCTAATTTTAGCTCTAACACTGATGATCCACCTACAAATGTGAACTGACGTTCAAAAATAAAACATTTGAAAACGGACCATTTTCCACATTTCTGAAGCATGACGTAATGGGGGGGTGTTATCTCTTTTGTCGAAAATCAGCCGTTTTTGCTCGAACATTAAATGCCTCCAAATGGTATTTAATTAACTTCCCGGGGTGAAGAAACCCTTTTTGAGAACTCAGAGTGAGTAAATTGGCCATTTTCATGCACTTTTAACCATTCCATAAATCTTGTGTTTTGGGCCCCTGGAAGCATGAAAATCACTTTAAACATGCTAATTTTAGCTCTAACACTGATGATCCACCTACAAATGTGAACTGACGTTCAAAAATAAAACATTTGAAAACGGACCATTTTCCACATTTCTGAAGCATGACGTAATGGGGGGGTGTTATCTCTTTTGTCGAAAATCAGCCGTTTTTGCTCGAACATTAAATGCCTCCAAATGGTATTTAATTAACTTCCCGAGCCCCTGGAAGCATGAAAATCACTTTAAACATGCTAATTTTAGCTCTAACACTGATGATCCACCTACAAATGTGAACTGACGTTCAAAAATAAAACATTTGAAAACGGACCATTTTCCACATTTCTGAAGCATGACGTAATGGGGGGGTGTTATCTCTTTTGTCGAAAATCAGCCGTTTTTGCTCGAACATTAAATGCCTCCAAATGGTATTTAATTAACTTCCCGGGGTGAAGAAACCCTTTTTGAGAACTCAGAGTGAGTAAATTGGCCATTTTCATGCACTTTTAACCATTCCATAAATATTGTGTTTTGGGCCCCTGGAAGCATGAAAATCACTTTAAACATGCTAATTTTAGCTCTAACACTGATGATCCACCTACAAATGTGAACTGACGTTTAAAAATAAAACATTTGAAAACGGACCATTTTCCACATTTCTGAAGCATGACGTAATGGGGGGGTGTTATCTCTTTTGTGGAAAATCAGCCGTTTTTGCTCGAACATTAAATGCCTCCAAATGGTATTTAATTCACTTCCCGAGCCCCTGGAAGCATGAAAATCACTTTAAACATGCTAATTTTAGCTCTAACACTGATGATCCACCTACAAATGTGAACTGACGTTCAAAAATAAAACATTTGAAAACGGACCATTTTCCACATTTCTGAAGCATGACGTAATGGGGGGGTGTTATCTCTTTTGTCGAAAATCAGCCGTTTTTGCTCGAACATTAAATGCCTCCAAATGGTATTTAATTAACTTCCCGGGGTGAAGAAACCCTTTTTGAGAACCCAGAGTGAGTAAATTGGCCATTTTCATGCACTTTTAACCATTCCATAAATCTTGTGTGTTAGGCCCCTGGAAGCATGAAAATCACTTTAAACATGCTAATTTTAGCTCTAACACTGATGATCCACCTACAAATGTGACTTGACGTTCAAAAATAAAACATTTGAAAACGGACCATTTTCCACATTTCTGAAGCATGACGTAATGGGGGGGTGTTATCTCTTTTGTCGAAAATCAGCCGTTTTTGCTCGAACATTAAATGCCTCCAAATGGTATTTATTTCACTTCCCGAGCCCCTGGAAGCATGAAAATCACTTTAAACATGCTAATTTTAGCTCTAACACTGATGATCCACCTACAAATGTGAACTGACGTTCAAAAATAAAACATTTGAAAACGGACCATTTTCCACATTTCTGAAGCATGACGTAATGGGGGGTGTTATCTCTTTTGTCGAAAATCAGCCGTTTTTGCTCGAACATTAAATGCCTCCAAATGGTATTTAATTAACTTCCCGAGCCCCTGGAAGCATGAAAATCACTTTAAACATGCTAATTTTAGCTCTAACACTGATGATCCACCTACAAATGTGAACTGACGTTCAAAAATAAAACATTTGAAAACGGACCATTTTCCACATTTCTGAAGCATGACGTAATGGGGGGTGTTATCTCTTTTGTCGAAAATCAGCCGTTTTTGCTCGAACATTAAATGCCTCCAAATGGTATTTAATTAACTTCCCGGGGTGAAGAAACCCTTTTTGAGAACTCAGAGTGAGTAAATTGGCCATTTTCATGCACTTTTAACCATTCCATAAATCTTGTGTTTTGGGCCCCTGGAAGCATGAAAATCACTTTAAACATGCTAATTTTAGCTCTAATACTGATGATCCACCTACAAATGTGAACTGACGTTCAAAAATAAAACATTTGAAAACGGACCATTTTCCACATTTCTGAAGCATGACGTAATGGGGGGGTGTTATCTCTTTTGTCGAAAATCAGCCGTTTTTGCTCGAACATTAAATGCCTCCAAATGGTATTTAATTAACTTCCCGGGGTGAAGAAACCCTTTTTGAGAACTCAGAGTGAGTAAATTGGCCATTTTCATGCACTTTTAACCATTCCATAAATCTTGTGTTTTGGGCCCCTGGAAGCATGAAAATCACTTTAAACATGCTAATTTTAGCTCTAACACTGATGATCCACCTACAAATGTGAACTGACGTTCAAAAATAAAACATTTGAAAACGGACCATTTTCCACATTTCTGAAGCATGACGTAATGGGGGGGGGTGTTATCTCTTTTGTCGAAAATCAGCCGTTTTTGCTCGAACATTAAATGCCTCCAAATGGTATTTAATTCACTTCCCGAGCCCCTGGAAGCATGAAAATCACTTTAAACATGCTAATTTTAGCTCTAACACTGATGATCCACCTACAAATGTGAACTGACGTTCAAAAATAAAACATTTGAAAACGGACCATTTTCCACATTTCTGAAGCATGACGTAATGGGGGGGTGTTATCTCTTTTGTCGAAAATCAGCCGTTTTTGCTCGAACATTAAATGCCTCCAAATTGTATTTAATTAACTTCCCGGGGTGAAGAAACCCTTTTTGAGAACTCAGAGTGAGTAAATTGGCCATTTTCATGCACTTTTAACCATTCCATAAATCTTGTGTTTTGGGCCCCTGGAAGCATGAAAATCACTTTAAACATGCTAATTTTAGCTCTAACACTGATGATCCACCTACAAATGTGAACTGACGTTCAAAAATAAAACATTTGAAAACGGACCATTTTCCACATTTCTGAAGCATGACGTAATGGGGGGGTGTTATCTCTTTTGTCGAAAATCAGCCGTTTTTGCTCGAACATTAAATGCCTCCAAATGGTATTTAATTAACTTCCCGGGGTGAAGAAACCCTTTTTGAGAACTCAGAGTGAGTAAATTGGCCATTTTCATGCACTTTTAACCATTCCATAAATATTGTGTTTTGGGCCCCTGGAAGCATGAAAATCACTTTAAACATGCTAATTTTAGCTCTAACACTGATGATCCACCTACAAATGTGAACTGACGTTTAAAAATAAAACATTTGAAAACGGACCATTTTCCACATTTCTGAAGCATGACGTAATGGGGGGGTGTTATCTCTTTTGTGGAAAATCAGCCGTTTTTGCTCGAACATTAAATGCCTCCAAATGGTATTTATTTCACTTCCCGAGCCCCTGGAAGCATGAAAATCACTTTACACATGCTAATTTTAGCTCTAACACTGATGATCCACCTACAAATGTGAACTGACGTTCAAAAATAAAACATTTGAAAACGGACCATTTTCCACATTTCTGAAGCATGACGTAATGGGGGGGTGTTATCTCTTTTGTCGAAAATCAGCCGTTTTTGCTCGAACATTAAATGCCTCCAAATGGTATTTAATTAACTTCCCGAGCCCCTGGAAGCATGAAAATCACTTTAAACATGCTAATTTTAGCTCTAACACTGATGATCCACCTACAAATGTGAACTGACGTTCAAAAATAAAACATTTGAAAACGGACCATTTTCCACATTTCTGAAGCATGACGTAAAGGGGGGGTGTTATCTCTTTTGTCGAAAATCAGCCGTTTTTGCTCGAACATTAAATGCCTCCAAATGGTATTTAATTAACTTCCCGGGGTGAAGAAACCCTTTTTGAGAACTCAGAGTGAGTAAATTGGCCATTTTCATGCACTTTTAACCATTCCATAAATCTTGTGTTTTGGGCCCCTGGAAGCATGAAAATCACTTTAAACATGCTAATTTTAGCTCTAACACTGATGATCCACCTACAAATGTGAACTGACGTTCAAAAATAAAACATTTGAAAACGGACCATTTTCCACATTTCTGAAGCATGACGTAATGGGGGGGTGTTATCTCTTTTGTCGAAAATCAGCCGTTTTTGCTCGAACATTAAATGCCTCCAAATGGTATTTAATTAACTTCCCGGGGTGAAGAAACCCTTTTTGAGAACTCAGAGTGAGTAAATTGGCCATTTTCATGCACTTTTAACCATTCCATAAATCTTGTGTTTTGGGCCCCTGGAAGCATGAAAATCACTTTAAACATGCTAATTTTAGCTCTAACACTGATGATCCACCTACAAATGTGAACTGACGTTCAAAAATAAAACATTTGAAAACGGACCATTTTCCACATTTCTGAAGCATGACGTAATGGGGGGGTGTTATCTCTTTTGTCGATAATCACCCGTTTTTGCTCGAACATTAAATGCCTCCAAATGGTATTTAATTAACTTCCCGAGCCCCTGGAAGCATGAAAATCGCTTTAAACATGCTAATTTTAGCTCTAACACTGATGATCCACCTACAAATGTGAACTGACGTTCAAAAATAAAACATTTGAAAACGGACCATTTTCCACATTTCTGAAGCATGACGTAATGGGGGGGTGTTATCTCTTTTGTCGAAAATCAGCCATTTTTGCTCGAACATTAAATGCCTCCAAATGGTATTTAATTAACTTCCCGGGGTGAAGAAACCCTTTTTGAGAACTCAGAGTGAGTAAATTGGCCATTTTCATGCACTTTTAACCATTCCATAAATCTTGTGTTTTGGGCCCCTGGAAGCATGAAAATCACTTTAAACATGCTAATTTTAGCTCTAACACTGATGATCCACCTACAAATGTGAACTGACGTTCAAAAATAAAACATTTGAAAACGGACCATTTTCCACATTTCTGAAGCATGACGTAATGGGGGGGTGTTATCTCTTTTGTCGAAAATCAGCCGTTTTTGCTCGAACATTAAATGCCTCCAAATGGTATTTAATTAACTTCCCGAGCCCCTGGAAGCATGAAAATCACTTTAAACATGCTAATTTTAGCTCTAACACTGATGATCCACCTACAAATGTGAACTGACGTTCAAAAATAAAACATTTGAAAACGGACCATTTTCCACATTTCTGAAGCATGACGTAATGGGGGGGTGTTATCTCTTTTGTCGAAAATCAGCCGTTTTTGCTCGAACATTAAATGCCTCCAAATGGTATTTAATTAACTTCCCGGGGTGAAGAAACCCTTTTTGAGAACTCAGAGTGAGTAAATTGGCCATTTTCATGCACTTTTAACCATTCCATAAATATTGTGTTTTGGGCCCCTGGAAGCATGAAAATCACTTTAAACATGCTAATTTTAGCTCTAACACTGATGATCCACCTACAAATGTGAACTGACGTTTAAAAATAAAACATTTGAAAACGGACCATTTTCCACATTTCTGAAGCATGACGTAATGGGGGGGTGTTATCTCTTTTGTGGAAAATCAGCCGTTTTTGCTCGAACATTAAATGCCTCCAAATGGTATTTAATTCACTTCCCGAGCCCCTGGAAGCATGAAAATCACTTTAAACATGCTAATTTTAGCTCTAACACTGATGATCCACCTACAAATGTGAACTGACGTTCAAAAATAAAACATTTGAAAACGGACCATTTTCCACATTTCTGAAGCATGACGTAATGGGGGGGTGTTATCTCTTTTGTCGAAAATCAGCCGTTTTTGCTCGAACATTAAATGCCTCCAAATGGTATTTAATTAACTTCCCGGGGTGAAGAAACCCTTTTTGAGAACCCAGAGTGAGTAAATTGGCCATTTTCATGCACTTTTAACCATTCCATAAATCTTGTGTGTTAGGCCCCTGGAAGCATGAAAATCACTTTAAACATGCTAATTTTAGCTCTAACACTGATGATCCACCTACAAATGTGACTTGACGTTCAAAAATAAAACATTTGAAAACGGACCATTTTCCACATTTCTGAAGCTTGACGTAATGGGGGGGTGTTATCTCTTTTGTCGAAAATCAGCCGTTTTTGCTCGAACATTAAATGCCTCCAAATGGTATTTATTTCACTTCCCGAGCCCCTGGAAGCATGAAAATCACTTTAAACATGCTAATTTTAGCTCTAACACTGATGATCCACCTACAAATGTGAACTGACGTTCAAAAATAAAACATTTGAAAACGGACCATTTTCCACATTTCTGAAGCATGACGTAATGGGGGGGTGTTATCTCTTTTGTCGAAAATCAGCCGTTTTTGCTCGAACATTAAATGCCTCCAAATGGTATTTAATTAACTTCCCGAGCCCCTGGAAGCATGAAAATCACTTTAAACATGCTAATTTTAGCTCTAACACTGATGATCCACCTACAAATGTGAACTGACGTTCAAAAATAAAACATTTGAAAACGGACCATTTTCCACATTTCTGAAGCATGACGTAATGGGGGGTGTTATCTCTTTTGTCGAAAATCAGCCGTTTTTGCTCGAACATTAAATGCCTCCAAATGGTATTTAATTCACTTCCCGAGCCCCTGGAAGCATGAAAATCACTTTAAACATGCTAATTTTAGCTCTAACACTGATGATCCACCTACAAATGTGAACTGACGTTCAAAAATAAAACATTTGAAAACGGACCATTTTCCACATTTCTGAAGCATGACGTAATGGGGGGGTGTTATCTCTTTTGTCGAAAATCAGCCATTTTTGCTCGAACATTAAATGCCTCCAAATGGTATTTAATTAACTTCCCGGGGTGAAGAAACCCTTTTTGAGAACCCAGAGTGAGTAAATTGGCCATTTTCATGCACTTTTAACCATTCCATAAATCTTGTGTGTTAGGCCCCTGGAAGCATGAAAATCACTTTAAACATGCTAATTTTAGCTCTAACACTGATGATCCACCTACAAATGTGAACTGACGTTCAAAAATAAAACATTTGAAAACGGACCATTTTCCACATTTCTGAAGCATGACGTAATGGGGGGTGTTATCTCTTTTGTCGAAAATCAGCCGTTTTTGCTCGAACATTAAATGCCTCCAAATGGTATTTATTTCACTTCCCGAGCCCCTGGAAGCATGAAAATCACTTTAAACATGCTAATTTTAGCTCTAACACTGATGATCCACCTACAAATGTGAACTGACGTTCAAAAATAAAACATTTGAAAACGGACCATTTTCCACATTTCTGAAGCATGACGTAATGGGGGGGTGTTATCTCTTTTGTCGAAAATCAGCCGTTTTTGCTCGAACATTAAATGCCTCCAAATGGTATTTAATTAACTTCCCGAGCCCCTGGAAGCATGAAAATCACTTTAAACATGCTAATTTTAGCTCTAACACTGATGATCCACCTACAAATGTGAACTGACGTTCAAAAATAAAACATTTGAAAACGGACCATTTTCCACATTTCTGAAGCATGACGTAATGGGGGTGTTATCTCTTTTGTCAAAAATCAGCCGTTTTTGCTCGTACATTAAATGCCTCCAAATGGTATTTAATTAACTTCCCGGGGTGAAGAAACCCTTTTTGAGAACTCAGAGTGAGTAAATTGGCCATTTTCATGCACTTTTAACCATTCCATAAATCTTGTGTTTTGGGCCCCTGGAAGCATGAAAATCACTTTAAACATGCTAATTTTAGCTCTAATACTGATGATCCACCTACAAATGTGAACTGACGTTCAAAAATAAAACATTTGAAAACGGACCATTTTCCACATTTCTGAAGCATGACGTAATGGGGGGGTGTTATCTCTTTTGTCGAAAATCAGCCGTTTTTGCTCGAACATTAAATGCCTCCAAATGGTATTTATTTCACTTCCCGAGCCCCTGGAAGCATGAAAATCACTTTAAACATGCTAATTTTAGCTCTAACACTGATGATCCACCTACAAATGTGAACTGACGTTCAAAAATAAAACATTTGAAAACGGACCATTTTCCACACTTCTGAAGCATGACGTAATGGGGGGGTGTTATCTCTTTTGTCGAAAATCAGCCGTTTTTGCTCGAACATTAAATGCCTCCAAATGGTATTTAATTAACTTCCCGAGCCCCTGGAAGCATGAAAATCACTTTAAACATGCTAATTTTAGCTCTAACACTGATGATCCACCTACAAATGTGAACTGACGTTCAAAAATAAAACATTTGAAAACGGACCATTTTCCACATTTCTGAAGCATGACGTAATGGGGGGGTGTTATCTCTTTTGTCGAAAATCAGCCGTTTTTGCTCGAACATTAAATGCCTCCAAATGGTATTTAATTAACTTCCCGGGGTGAAGAAACCCTTTTTGAGAACTCAGAGTGAGTAAATTGGCCATTTTCATGCACTTTTAACCATTCCATAAATCTTGTGTTTTGGGCCCCTGGAAGCATGAAAATCACTTTAAACATGCTAATTTTAGCTCTAACACTGATGATCCACCTACAAATGTGAACTGACGTTCAAAAATAAAACATTTGAAAACGGACCATTTTCCACATTTCTGAAGCATGACGTAATGGGGGGGGTGTTATCTCTTTTGTCGAAAATCAGCCGTTTTTGCTCGAACATTAAATGCCTCCAAATGGTATTTATTTCACTTCCCGAGCCCCTGGAAGCATGAAAATCACTTTAAACATGCTAATTTTAGCTCTAACACTGATGATCCACCTACAAATGTGAACTGATGTTCAAAAATAAAACATTTGAAAACGGACCATTTTCCACATTTCTGAAGCATGACGTAATGGGGGGGTGTTATCTCTTTTGTCGAAAATCAGCCGTTTTTGCTCGAACATTAAATGCCTCCAAATTGTATTTAATTAACTTCCCGGGGTGAAGAAACCCTTTTTGAGAACTCAGAGTGAGTAAATTGGCCATTTTCATGCACTTTTAACCATTCCATAAATCTTGTGTTTTGGGCCCCTGGAAGCATGAAAATCACTTTAAACATGCTAATTTTAGCTCTAACACTGATGATCCACCTACAAATGTGAACTGACGTTCAAAAATAAAACATTTGAAAACGGACCATTTTCCACATTTCTGAAGCATGACGTAATGGGGGGGTGTTATCTCTTTTGTCGAAAATCAGCCGTTTTTGCTCGAACATTAAATGCCTCCAAATGGTATTTAATTAACTTCCCGGGGTGAAGAAACCCTTTTTGAGAACTCAGAGTGAGTAAATTGGCCATTTTCATGCACTTTTAACCATTCCATAAATATTGTGTTTTGGGCCCCTGGAAGCATGAAAATCACTTTAAACATGCTAATTTTAGCTCTAACACTGATGATCCACCTACAAATGTGAACTGACGTTTAAAAATAAAACATTTGAAAACGGACCATTTTCCACATTTCTGAAGCATGACGTAATGGGGGGGTGTTATCTCTTTTGTGGAAAATCAGCCGTTTTTGCTCGAACATTAAATGCCTCCAAATGGTATTTATTTCACTTCCCGAGCCCCTGGAAGCATGAAAATCACTTTAAACATGCTAATTTTAGCTCTAACACTGATGATCCACCTACAAATGTGAACTGACGTTCAAAAATAAAACATTTGAAAACGGACCATTTTCCACATTTCTGAAGCATGACGTAATGGGGGGGTGTTATCTCTTTTGTCGAAAATCAGCCGTTTTTGCTCGAACATTAAATGCCTCCAAATGGTATTTAATTAACTTCCCGAGCCCCTGGAAGCATGAAAATCACTTTAAACATGCTAATTTTAGCTCTAACACTGATGATCCACCTACAAATGTGAACTGACGTTCAAAAATAAAACATTTGAAAACGGACCATTTTCCACATTTCTGAAGCATGACGTAAAGGGGGGGTGTTATCTCTTTTGTCGAAAATCAGCCGTTTTTGCTCGAACATTAAATGCCTCCAAATGGTATTTAATTAACTTCCCGGGGTGAAGAAACCCTTTTTGAGAACTCAGAGTGAGTAAATTGGCCATTTTCATGCACTTTTAACCATTCCATAAATCTTGTGTTTTGGGCCCCTGGAAGCATGAAAATCACTTTAAACATGCTAATTTTAGCTCTAACACTGATGATCCACCTACAAATGTGAACTGACGTTCAAAAATAAAACATTTGAAAACGGACCATTTTCCACATTTCTGAAGCATGACGTAATGGGGGGGTGTTATCTCTTTTGTCGAAAATCAGCCGTTTTTGCTCGAACATTAAATGCCTCCAAATGGTATTTAATTAACTTCCCGGGGTGAAGAAACCCTTTTTGAGAACTCAGAGTGAGTAAATTGGCCATTTTCATGCACTTTTAACCATTCCATAAATCTTGTGTTTTGGGCCCCTGGAAGCATGAAAATCACTTTAAACATGCTAATTTTAGCTCTAACACTGATGATCCACCTACAAATGTGAACTGACGTTCAAAAATAAAACATTTGAAAACGGACCATTTTCCACATTTCTGAAGCATGACGTAATGGGGGGGTGTTATCTCTTTTGTCGATAATCACCCGTTTTTGCTCGAACATTAAATGCCTCCAAATGGTATTTAATTAACTTCCCGAGCCCCTGGAAGCATGAAAATCGCTTTAAACATGCTAATTTTAGCTCTAACACTGATGATCCACCTACAAATGTGAACTGACGTTCAAAAATAAAACATTTGAAAACGGACCATTTTCCACATTTCTGAAGCATGACGTAATGGGGGGGTGTTATCTCTTTTGTCGAAAATCAGCCGTTTTTGCTCGAACATTAAATGCCTCCAAATGGTATTTAATTAACTTCCCGGGGTGAAGAAACCCTTTTTGAGAACTCAGAGTGAGTAAATTGGCCATTTTCATGCACTTTTAACCATTCCATAAATCTTGTGTTTTGGGCCCCTGGAAGCATGAAAATCACTTTAAACATGCTAATTTTAGCTCTAACACTGATGATCCACCTACAAATGTGAACTGACGTTCAAAAATAAAACATTTGAAAACGGACCATTTTCCACATTTCTGAAGCATGACGTAATGGGGGGGTGTTATCTCTTTTGTCGAAAATCAGCCGTTTTTGCTCGAACATTAAATGCCTCCAAATGGTATTTAATTAACTTCCCGAGCCCCTGGAAGCATGAAAATCACTTTAAACATGCTAATTTTAGCTCTAACACTGATGATCCACCTACAAATGTGAACTGACGTTCAAAAATAAAACATTTGAAAACGGACCATTTTCCACATTTCTGAAGCATGACGTAATGGGGGGGTGTTATCTCTTTTGTCGAAAATCAGCCGTTTTTGCTCGAACATTAAATGCCTCCAAATGGTATTTAATTAACTTCCCGGGGTGAAGAAACCCTTTTTGAGAACTCAGAGTGAGTAAATTGGCCATTTTCATGCACTTTTAACCATTCCATAAATATTGTGTTTTGGGCCCCTGGAAGCATGAAAATCACTTTAAACATGCTAATTTTAGCTCTAACACTGATGATCCACCTACAAATGTGAACTGACGTTTAAAAATAAAACATTTGAAAACGGACCATTTTCCACATTTCTGAAGCATGACGTAATGGGGGGGTGTTATCTCTTTTGTGGAAAATCAGCCGTTTTTGCTCGAACATTAAATGCCTCCAAATGGTATTTAATTCACTTCCCGAGCCCCTGGAAGCATGAAAATCACTTTAAACATGCTAATTTTAGCTCTAACACTGATGATCCACCTACAAATGTGAACTGATGTTCAAAAATAAAACATTTGAAAACGGACCATTTTCCACATTTCTGAAGCATGACGTAATGGGGGGGTGTTATCTCTTTTGTCGAAAATCAGCCGTTTTTGCTCGAACATTAAATGCCTCCAAATTGTATTTAATTAACTTCCCGGGGTGAAGAAACCCTTTTTGAGAACTCAGAGTGAGTAAATTGGCCATTTTCATGCACTTTTAACCATTCCATAAATCTTGTGTTTTGGGCCCCTGGAAGCATGAAAATCACTTTAAACATGCTAATTTTAGCTCTAACACTGATGATCCACCTACAAATGTGAACTGACGTTCAAAAATAAAACATTTGAAAACGGACCATTTTCCACATTTCTGAAGCATGACGTAATGGGGGGGTGTTATCTCTTTTGTCGAAAATCAGCCGTTTTTGCTCGAACATTAAATGCCTCCAAATGGTATTTAATTAACTTCCCGGGGTGAAGAAACCCTTTTTGAGAACTCAGAGTGAGTAAATTGGCCATTTTCATGCACTTTTAACCATTCCATAAATATTGTGTTTTGGGCCCCTGGAAGCATGAAAATCACTTTAAACATGCTAATTTTAGCTCTAACACTGATGATCCACCTACAAATGTGAACTGACGTTTAAAAATAAAACATTTGAAAACGGACCATTTTCCACATTTCTGAAGCATGACGTAATGGGGGGGTGTTATCTCTTTTGTGGAAAATCAGCCGTTTTTGCTCGAACATTAAATGCCTCCAAATGGTATTTATTTCACTTCCCGAGCCCCTGGAAGCATGAAAATCACTTTAAACATGCTAATTTTAGCTCTAACACTGATGATCCACCTACAAATGTGAACTGACGTTCAAAAATAAAACATTTGAAAACGGACCATTTTCCACATTTCTGAAGCATGACGTAATGGGGGGGTGTTATCTCTTTTGTCGAAAATCAGCCGTTTTTGCTCGAACATTAAATGCCTCCAAATGGTATTTAATTAACTTCCCGAGCCCCTGGAAGCATGAAAATCACTTTAAACATGCTAATTTTAGCTCTAACACTGATGATCCACCTACAAATGTGAACTGACGTTCAAAAATAAAACATTTGAAAACGGACCATTTTCCACATTTCTGAAGCATGACGTAAAGGGGGGGTGTTATCTCTTTTGTCGAAAATCAGCCGTTTTTGCTCGAACATTAAATGCCTCCAAATGGTATTTAATTAACTTCCCGGGGTGAAGAAACCCTTTTTGAGAACTCAGAGTGAGTAAATTGGCCATTTTCATGCACTTTTAACCATTCCATAAATCTTGTGTTTTGGGCCCCTGGAAGCATGAAAATCACTTTAAACATGCTAATTTTAGCTCTAACACTGATGATCCACCTACAAATGTGAACTGACGTTCAAAAATAAAACATTTGAAAACGGACCATTTTCCACATTTCTGAAGCATGACGTAATGGGGGGGTGTTATCTCTTTTGTCGAAAATCAGCCGTTTTTGCTCGAACATTAAATGCCTCCAAATGGTATTTAATTAACTTCCCGGGGTGAAGAAACCCTTTTTGAGAACTCAGAGTGAGTAAATTGGCCATTTTCATGCACTTTTAACCATTCCATAAATCTTGTGTTTTGGGCCCCTGGAAGCATGAAAATCACTTTAAACATGCTAATTTTAGCTCTAACACTGATGATCCACCTACAAATGTGAACTGACGTTCAAAAATAAAACATTTGAAAACGGACCATTTTCCACATTTCTGAAGCATGACGTAATGGGGGGGTGTTATCTCTTTTGTCGATAATCACCCGTTTTTGCTCGAACATTAAATGCCTCCAAATGGTATTTAATTAACTTCCCGAGCCCCTGGAAGCATGAAAATCGCTTTAAACATGCTAATTTTAGCTCTAACACTGATGATCCACCTACAAATGTGAACTGACGTTCAAAAATAAAACATTTGAAAACGGACCATTTTCCACATTTCTGAAGCATGACGTAATGGGGGGGTGTTATCTCTTTTGTCGAAAATCAGCCGTTTTTGCTCGAACATTAAATGCCTCCAAATGGTATTTAATTAACTTCCCGGGGTGAAGAAACCCTTTTTGAGAACTCAGAGTGAGTAAATTGGCCATTTTCATGCACTTTTAACCATTCCATAAATCTTGTGTTTTGGGCCCCTGGAAGCATGAAAATCACTTTAAACATGCTAATTTTAGCTCTAACACTGATGATCCACCTACAAATGTGAACTGACGTTCAAAAATAAAACATTTGAAAACGGACCATTTTCCACATTTCTGAAGCATGACGTAATGGGGGGGTGTTATCTCTTTTGTCGAAAATCAGCCGTTTTTGCTCGAACATTAAATGCCTCCAAATGGTATTTAATTAACTTCCCGAGCCCCTGGAAGCATGAAAATCACTTTAAACATGCTAATTTTAGCTCTAACACTGATGATCCACCTACAAATGTGAACTGACGTTCAAAAATAAAACATTTGAAAACGGACCATTTTCCACATTTCTGAAGCATGACGTAATGGGGGGGTGTTATCTCTTTTGTCGAAAATCAGCCGTTTTTGCTCGAACATTAAATGCCTCCAAATGGTATTTAATTAACTTCCCGGGGTGAAGAAACCCTTTTTGAGAACTCAGAGTGAGTAAATTGGCCATTTTCATGCACTTTTAACCATTCCATAAATATTGTGTTTTGGGCCCCTGGAAGCATGAAAATCACTTTAAACATGCTAATTTTAGCTCTAACACTGATGATCCACCTACAAATGTGAACTGACGTTTAAAAATAAAACATTTGAAAACGGACCATTTTCCACATTTCTGAAGCATGACGTAATGGGGGGGTGTTATCTCTTTTGTGGAAAATCAGCCGTTTTTGCTCGAACATTAAATGCCTCCAAATGGTATTTAATTCACTTCCCGAGCCCCTGGAAGCATGAAAATCACTTTAAACATGCTAATTTTAGCTCTAACACTGATGATCCACCTACAAATGTGAACTGACGTTCAAAAATAAAACATTTGAAAACGGACCATTTTCCACATTTCTGAAGCATGACGTAATGGGGGGGTGTTATCTCTTTTGTCGAAAATCAGCCGTTTTTGCTCGAACATTAAATGCCTCCAAATGGTATTTAATTAACTTCCCGGGGTGAAGAAACCCTTTTTGAGAACCCAGAGTGAGTAAATTGGCCATTTTCATGCACTTTTAACCATTCCATAAATCTTGTGTGTTAGGCCCCTGGAAGCATGAAAATCACTTTAAACATGCTAATTTTAGCTCTAACACTGATGATCCACCTACAAATGTGACTTGACGTTCAAAAATAAAACATTTGAAAACGGACCATTTTCCACATTTCTGAAGCATGACGTAATGGGGGGGTGTTATCTCTTTTGTCGAAAATCAGCCGTTTTTGCTCGAACATTAAATGCCTCCAAATGGTATTTATTTCACTTCCCGAGCCCCTGGAAGCATGAAAATCACTTTAAACATGCTAATTTTAGCTCTAACACTGATGATCCACCTACAAATGTGAACTGACGTTCAAAAATAAAACATTTGAAAACGGACCATTTTCCACATTTCTGAAGCATGACGTAATGGGGGGGTGTTATCTCTTTTGTCGAAAATCAGCCGTTTTTGCTCGAACATTAAATGCCTCCAAATGGTATTTAATTAACTTCCCGAGCCCCTGGAAGCATGAAAATCACTTTAAACATGCTAATTTTAGCTCTAACACTGATGATCCACCTACAAATGTGAACTGACGTTCAAAAATAAAACATTTGAAAACGGACCATTTTCCACATTTCTGAAGCATGACGTAATGGGGGGTGTTATCTCTTTTGTCGAAAATCAGCCGTTTTTGCTCGAACATTAAATGCCTCCAAATGGTATTTAATTAACTTCCCGGGGTGAAGAAACCCTTTTTGAGAACTCAGAGTGAGTAAATTGGCCATTTTCATGCACTTTTAACCATTCCATAAATCTTGTGTTTTGGGCCCCTGGAAGCATGAAAATCACTTTAAACATGCTAATTTTAGCTCTAATACTGATGATCCACCTACAAATGTGAACTGACATTCAAAAATAAAACATTTGAAAACGGACCATTTTCCACATTTCTGAAGCATGACGTAATGGGGGGGTGTTATCTCTTTTGTCGAAAATCAGCCGTTTTTGCTCGAACATTAAATGCCTCCAAATGGTATTTAATTAACTTCCCGGGGTGAAGAAACCCTTTTTGAGAACTCAGAGTGAGTAAATTGGCCATTTTCATGCACTTTTAACCATTCCATAAATCTTGTGTTTTGGGCCCCTGGAAGCATGAAAATCACTTTAAACATGCTAATTTTAGCTCTAACACTGATGATCCACCTACAAATGTGAACTGACGTTCAAAAATAAAACATTTGAAAACGGACCATTTTCCACATTTCTGAAGCATGACGTAATGGGGGGGGTGTTATCTCTTTTGTCGAAAATCAGCCGTTTTTGCTCGAACATTAAATGCCTCCAAATGGTATTTAATTCACTTCCCGAGCCCCTGGAAGCATGAAAATCACTTTAAACATGCTAATTTTAGCTCTAACACTGATGATCCACCTACAAATGTGAACTGACGTTCAAAAATAAAACATTTGAAAACGGACCATTTTCCACATTTCTGAAGCATGACGTAATGGGGGGGTGTTATCTCTTTTGTCGAAAATCAGCCGTTTTTGCTCGAACATTAAATGCCTCCAAATTGTATTTAATTAACTTCCCGGGGTGAAGAAACCCTTTTTGAGAACTCAGAGTGAGTAAATTGGCCATTTTCATGCACTTTTAACCATTCCATAAATCTTGTGTTTTGGGCCCCTGGAAGCATGAAAATCACTTTAAACATGCTAATTTTAGCTCTAACACTGATGATCCACCTACAAATGTGAACTGACGTTCAAAAATAAAACATTTGAAAACGGACCATTTTCCACATTTCTGAAGCATGACGTAATGGGGGGGTGTTATCTCTTTTGTCGAAAATCAGCCGTTTTTGCTCGAACATTAAATGCCTCCAAATGGTATTTAATTAACTTCCCGGGGTGAAGAAACCCTTTTTGAGAACTCTGAGTGAGTAAATTGGCCATTTTCATGCACTTTTAACCATTCCATAAATATTGTGTTTTGGGCCCCTGGAAGCATGAAAATCACTTTAAACATGCTAATTTTAGCTCTAACACTGATGATCCACCTACAAATGTGAACTGACGTTTAAAAATAAAACATTTGAAAACGGACCATTTTCCACATTTCTGAAGCATGACGTAATGGGGGGGTGTTATCTCTTTTGTGGAAAATCAGCCGTTTTTGCTCGAACATTAAATGCCTCCAAATGGTATTTATTTCACTTCCCGAGCCCCTGGAAGCATGAAAATCACTTTACACATGCTAATTTTAGCTCTAACACTGATGATCCACCTACAAATGTGAACTGACGTTCAAAAATAAAACATTTGAAAACGGACCATTTTCCACATTTCTGAAGCATGACGTAATGGGGGGGTGTTATCTCTTTTGTCGAAAATCAGCCGTTTTTGCTCGAACATTAAATGCCTCCAAATGGTATTTAATTAACTTCCCGAGCCCCTGGAAGCATGAAAATCACTTTAAACATGCTAATTTTAGCTCTAACACTGATGATCCACCTACAAATGTGAACTGACGTTCAAAAATAAAACATTTGAAAACGGACCATTTTCCACATTTCTGAAGCATGACGTAATGGGGGGGTGTTATCTCTTTTGTCGAAAATCAGCCGTTTTTGCTCGAACATTAAATGCCTCCAAATGGTATTTAATTAACTTCCCGGGGTGAAGAAACCCTTTTTGAGAACTCAGAGTGAGTAAATTGGCCATTTTCATGCACTTTTAACCATTCCATAAATCTTGTGTTTTGGGCCCCTGGAAGCATGAAAATCACTTTAAACATGCTAATTTTAGCTCTAACACTGATGATCCACCTACAAATGTGAACTGACGTTCAAAAATAAAACATTTGAAAACGGACCATTTTCCACATTTCTGAAGCATGACGTAATGGGGGGTGTTATCTCTTTTGTCGAAAATCAGCCGTTTTTGCTCGAACATTAAATGCCTCCAAATGGTATTTAATTAACTTCCCGAGCCCCTGGAAGCATGAAAATCACTTTAAACATGCTAATTTTAGCTCTAACACTGATGATCCACCTACAAATGTGAACTGACGTTCAAAAATAAAACATTTGAAAACGGACCATTTTCCACATTTCTGAAGCATGACGTAATGGGGGGGTGTTATCTCTTTTGTCGAAAATCAGCCGTTTTTGCTCGAACATTAAATGCCTCCAAATTGTATTTAATTAACTTCCCGGGGTGAAGAAACCCTTTTTGAGAACTCAGAGTGAGTAAATTGGCCATTTTCATGCACTTTTAACCATTCCATAAATCTTGTGTTTTGGGCCCCTGGAAGCATGAAAATCACTTTAAACATGCTAATTTTAGCTCTAACACTGATGATCCACCTACAAATGTGAACTGACGTTCAAAAATAAAACATTTGAAAACGGACCATTTTCCACATTTCTGAAGCATGACGTAATGGGGGGGTGTTATCTCTTTTGTCGAAAATCAGCCGTTTTTGCTCGAACATTAAATGCCTCCAAATGGTATTTAATTAACTTCCCGGGGTGAAGAAACCCTTTTTGAGAACCCAGAGTGAGTAAATTGGCCATTTTCATGCACTTTTAACCATTCCATAAATCTTGTGTGTTAGGCCCCTGGAAGCATGAAAATCACTTTAAACATGCTAATTTTAGCTCTAACACTGATGATCCACCTACAAATGTGAACTGACGTTCAAAAATAAAACATTTGAAAACGGACCATTTTCCACATTTCTGAAGCATGACGTAATGGGGGGTGTTATCTCTTTTGTCGAAAATCAGCCGTTTTTGCTCGAACATTAAATGCCTCCAAATGGTATTTATTTCACTTCCCGAGCCCCTGGAAGCATGAAAATCACTTTAAACATGCTAATTTTAGCTCTAACACTGATGATCCACCTACAAATGTGAACTGACGTTCAAAAATAAAACATTTGAAAACGGACCATTTTCCACATTTCTGAAGCATGACGTAATGGGGGGGTGTTATCTCTTTTGTCGAAAATCAGCCGTTTTTGCTCGAACATTAAATGCCTCCAAATGGTATTTAATTAACTTCCCGAGCCCCTGGAAGCATGAAAATCACTTTAAACATGCTAATTTTAGCTCTAACACTGATGATCCACCTACAAATGTGAACTGACGTTCAAAAATAAAACATTTGAAAACGGACCATTTTCCACATTTCTGAAGCATGACGTAATGGGGGTGTTATCTCTTTTGTCGAAAATCAGCCGTTTTTGCTCGAACATTAAATGCCTCCAAATGGTATTTAATTAACTTCCCGGGGTGAAGAAACCCTTTTTGAGAACTCAGAGTGAGTAAATTGGCCATTTTCATGCACTTTTAACCATTCCATAAATCTTGTGTTTTGGGCCCCTGGAAGCATGAAAATCACTTTAAACATGCTAATTTTAGCTCTAATACTGATGATCCACCTACAAATGTGAACTGACGTTCAAAAATAAAACATTTGAAAACGGACCATTTTCCACATTTCTGAAGCATGACGTAATGGGGGGGTGTTATCTCTTTTGTCGAAAATCAGCCGTTTTTGCTCGAACATTAAATGCCTCCAAATGGTATTTATTTCACTTCCCGAGCCCCTGGAAGCATGAAAATCACTTTAAACATGCTAATTTTAGCTCTAACACTGATGATCCACCTACAAATGTGAACTGACGTTCAAAAATAAAACATTTGAAAACGGACCATTTTCCACACTTCTGAAGCATGACGTAATGGGGGGGTGTTATCTCTTTTGTCGAAAATCAGCCGTTTTTGCTCGAACATTAAATGCCTCCAAATGGTATTTAATTAACTTCCCGAGCCCCTGGAAGCATGAAAATCACTTTAAACATGCTAATTTTAGCTCTAACACTGATGATCCACCTACAAATGTGAACTGACGTTCAAAAATAAAACATTTGAAAACGGACCATTTTCCACATTTCTGAAGCATGACGTAATGGGGGGGTGTTATCTCTTTTGTCGAAAATCAGCCGTTTTTGCTCGAACATTAAATGCCTCCAAATGGTATTTAATTAACTTCCCGGGGTGAAGAAACCCTTTTTGAGAACTCAGAGTGAGTAAATTGGCCATTTTCATGCACTTTTAACCATTCCATAAATCTTGTGTTTTGGGCCCCTGGAAGCATGAAAATCACTTTAAACATGCTAATTTTAGCTCTAACACTGATGATCCACCTACAAATGTGAACTGACGTTCAAAAATAAAACATTTGAAAACGGACCATTTTCCACATTTCTGAAGCATGACGTAATGGGGGGGGTGTTATCTCTTTTGTCGAAAATCAGCCGTTTTTGCTCGAACATTAAATGCCTCCAAATGGTATTTAATTCACTTCCCGAGCCCCTGGAAGCATGAAAATCACTTTAAACATGCTAATTTTAGCTCTAACACTGATGATCCACCTACAAATGTGAACTGACGTTCAAAAATAAAACATTTGAAAACGGACCATTTTCCACATTTCTGAAGCATGACGTAATGGGGGGGTGTTATCTCTTTTGTCGAAAATCAGCCGTTTTTGCTCGAACATTAAATGCCTCCAAATTGTATTTAATTAACTTCCCGGGGTGAAGAAACCCTTTTTGAGAACTCAGAGTGAGTAAATTGGCCATTTTCATGCACTTTTAACCATTCCATAAATCTTGTGTTTTGGGCCCCTGGAAGCATGAAAATCACTTTAAACATGCTAATTTTAGCTCTAACACTGATGATCCACCTACAAATGTGAACTGACGTTCAAAAATAAAACATTTGAAAACGGACCATTTTCCACATTTCTGAAGCATGACGTAATGGGGGGGTGTTATCTCTTTTGTCGAAAATCAGCCGTTTTTGCTCGAACATTAAATGCCTCCAAATGGTATTTAATTAACTTCCCGGGGTGAAGAAACCCTTTTTGAGAACTCAGAGTGAGTAAATTGGCCATTTTCATGCACTTTTAACCATTCCATAAATATTGTGTTTTGGGCCCCTGGAAGCATGAAAATCACTTTAAACATGCTAATTTTAGCTCTAACACTGATGATCCACCTACAAATGTGAACTGACGTTTAAAAATAAAACATTTGAAAACGGACCATTTTCCACATTTCTGAAGCATGACGTAATGGGGGGGTGTTATCTCTTTTGTGGAAAATCAGCCGTTTTTGCTCGAACATTAAATGCCTCCAAATGGTATTTATTTCACTTCCCGAGCCCCTGGAAGCATGAAAATCACTTTAAACATGCTAATTTTAGCTCTAACACTGATGATCCACCTACAAATGTGAACTGACGTTCAAAAATAAAACATTTGAAAACGGACCATTTTCCACATTTCTGAAGCATGACGTAATGGGGGGGTGTTATCTCTTTTGTCGAAAATCAGCCGTTTTTGCTCGAACATTAAATGCCTCCAAATGGTATTTAATTAACTTCCCGAGCCCCTGGAAGCATGAAAATCACTTTAAACATGCTAATTTTAGCTCTAACACTGATGATCCACCTACAAATGTGAACTGACGTTCAAAAATAAAACATTTGAAAACGGACCATTTTCCACATTTCTGAAGCATGACGTAAAGGGGGGGTGTTATCTCTTTTGTCGAAAATCAGCCGTTTTTGCTCGAACATTAAATGCCTCCAAATGGTATTTAATTAACTTCCCGGGGTGAAGAAACCCTTTTTGAGAACTCAGAGTGAGTAAATTGGCCATTTTCATGCACTTTTAACCATTCCATAAATCTTGTGTTTTGGGCCCCTGGAAGCATGAAAATCACTTTAAACATGCTAATTTTAGCTCTAACACTGATGATCCACCTACAAATGTGAACTGACGTTCAAAAATAAAACATTTGAAAACGGACCATTTTCCACATTTCTGAAGCATGACGTAATGGGGGGGTGTTATCTCTTTTGTCGAAAATCAGCCGTTTTTGCTCGAACATTAAATGCCTCCAAATGGTATTTAATTAACTTCCCGGGGTGAAGAAACCCTTTTTGAGAACTCAGAGTGAGTAAATTGGCCATTTTCATGCACTTTTAACCATTCCATAAATCTTGTGTTTTGGGCCCCTGGAAGCATGAAAATCACTTTAAACATGCTAATTTTAGCTCTAACACTGATGATCCACCTACAAATGTGAACTGACGTTCAAAAATAAAACATTTGAAAACGGACCATTTTCCACATTTCTGAAGCATGACGTAATGGGGGGGTGTTATCTCTTTTGTCGATAATCACCCGTTTTTGCTCGAACATTAAATGCCTCCAAATGGTATTTAATTAACTTCCCGAGCCCCTGGAAGCATGAAAATCGCTTTAAACATGCTAATTTTAGCTCTAACACTGATGATCCACCTACAAATGTGAACTGACGTTCAAAAATAAAACATTTGAAAACGGACCATTTTCCACATTTCTGAAGCATGACGTAATGGGGGGGTGTTATCTCTTTTGTCGAAAATCAGCCGTTTTTGCTCGAACATTAAATGCCTCCAAATGGTATTTAATTAACTTCCCGGGGTGAAGAAACCCTTTTTGAGAACTCAGAGTGAGTAAATTGGCCATTTTCATGCACTTTTAACCATTCCATAAATCTTGTGTTTTGGGCCCCTGGAAGCATGAAAATCACTTTAAACATGCTAATTTTAGCTCTAACACTGATGATCCACCTACAAATGTGAACTGACGTTCAAAAATAAAACATTTGAAAACGGACCATTTTCCACATTTCTGAAGCATGACGTAATGGGGGGGTGTTATCTCTTTTGTCGAAAATCAGCCGTTTTTGCTCGAACATTAAATGCCTCCAAATGGTATTTAATTAACTTCCCGAGCCCCTGGAAGCATGAAAATCACTTTAAACATGCTAATTTTAGCTCTAACACTGATGATCCACCTACAAATGTGAACTGACGTTCAAAAATAAAACATTTGAAAACGGACCATTTTCCACATTTCTGAAGCATGACGTAATGGGGGGGTGTTATCTCTTTTGTCGAAAATCAGCCGTTTTTGCTCGAACATTAAATGCCTCCAAATGGTATTTAATTAACTTCCCGGGGTGAAGAAACCCTTTTTGAGAACTCAGAGTGAGTAAATTGGCCATTTTCATGCACTTTTAACCATTCCATAAATATTGTGTTTTGGGCCCCTGGAAGCATGAAAATCACTTTAAACATGCTAATTTTAGCTCTAACACTGATGATCCACCTACAAATGTGAACTGACGTTTAAAAATAAAACATTTGAAAACGGACCATTTTCCACATTTCTGAAGCATGACGTAATGGGGGGGTGTTATCTCTTTTGTGGAAAATCAGCCGTTTTTGCTCGAACATTAAATGCCTCCAAATGGTATTTAATTCACTTCCCGAGCCCCTGGAAGCATGAAAATCACTTTAAACATGCTAATTTTAGCTCTAACACTGATGATCCACCTACAAATGTGAACTGACGTTCAAAAATAAAACATTTGAAAACGGACCATTTTCCACATTTCTGAAGCATGACGTAATGGGGGGGTGTTATCTCTTTTGTCGAAAATCAGCCGTTTTTGCTCGAACATTAAATGCCTCCAAATGGTATTTAATTAACTTCCCGGGGTGAAGAAACCCTTTTTGAGAACCCAGAGTGAGTAAATTGGCCATTTTCATGCACTTTTAACCATTCCATAAATCTTGTGTGTTAGGCCCCTGGAAGCATGAAAATCACTTTAAACATGCTAATTTTAGCTCTAACACTGATGATCCACCTACAAATGTGACTTGACGTTCAAAAATAAAACATTTGAAAACGGACCATTTTCCACATTTCTGAAGCATGACGTAATGGGGGGGTGTTATCTCTTTTGTCGAAAATCAGCCGTTTTTGCTCGAACATTAAATGCCTCCAAATGGTATTTATTTCACTTCCCGAGCCCCTGGAAGCATGAAAATCACTTTAAACATGCTAATTTTAGCTCTAACACTGATGATCCACCTACAAATGTGAACTGACGTTCAAAAATAAAACATTTGAAAACGGACCATTTTCCACATTTCTGAAGCATGACGTAATGGGGGGGTGTTATCTCTTTTGTCGAAAATCAGCCGTTTTTGCTCGAACATTAAATGCCTCCAAATGGTATTTAATTAACTTCCCGAGCCCCTGGAAGCATGAAAATCACTTTAAACATGCTAATTTTAGCTCTAACACTGATGATCCACCTACAAATGTGAACTGACGTTCAAAAATAAAACATTTGAAAACGGACCATTTTCCACATTTCTGAAGCATGACGTAATGGGGGGTGTTATCTCTTTTGTCGAAAATCAGCCGTTTTTGCTCGAACATTAAATGCCTCCAAATGGTATTTAATTAACTTCCCGGGGTGAAGAAACCCTTTTTGAGAACTCAGAGTGAGTAAATTGGCCATTTTCATGCACTTTTAACCATTCCATAAATCTTGTGTTTTGGGCCCCTGGAAGCATGAAAATCACTTTAAACATGCTAATTTTAGCTCTAATACTGATGATCCACCTACAAATGTGAACTGACATTCAAAAATAAAACATTTGAAAACGGACCATTTTCCACATTTCTGAAGCATGACGTAATGGGGGGGTGTTATCTCTTTTGTCGAAAATCAGCCGTTTTTGCTCGAACATTAAATGCCTCCAAATGGTATTTAATTAACTTCCCGGGGTGAAGAAACCCTTTTTGAGAACTCAGAGTGAGTAAATTGGCCATTTTCATGCACTTTTAACCATTCCATAAATCTTGTGTTTTGGGCCCCTGGAAGCATGAAAATCACTTTAAACATGCTAATTTTAGCTCTAACACTGATGATCCACCTACAAATGTGAACTGACGTTCAAAAATAAAACATTTGAAAACGGACCATTTTCCACATTTCTGAAGCATGAC